>NC_037672.1:83438413-83660885 GCF_003255815.1 Theropithecus gelada | reverse complement strand
TTTATTTATTTATTTATTTATTTATTTATTTATTTATTATTATTATACTTTAAGTTGTAGGGTACATGTGCATAACGTGCAGGTTTGTTACATATGTATACTTGTGCCATGTTGGTCTACTGCACCCATCAACTCGTCATTTACATCAGGTATAACTCCCAATGCAATCCCTCCCCCCTCCCCCCTCCCCATGATAGGCCCCGGTGTGTGATGTTCCCCTTCCTGAGTCCAAGTGATCTCATTGTTCAGTTCCCACCTATGAGTGAGAACATGCGGTGTTTGGTTTTCTGTTCTTGTGATAGTTTGCTAAGAATGATGGTTTCCAGCTGCATCCATGTCCCTACAAAGGACGCAAACTCATCCTTTGTTATGGCTGCATAGTATTCCATGGTGTATATGTGCCACAAGAAAAGGCTTTCGACAAAATTAAACCTCTTTCTTTTACAAATTACCTAGTGTCTGGTATGTCTTTACTAGCAGCCTGAGAACAGACTAATACAGTAAATTGGTACTAGTAGGGTGGGGTGCTGCTGCAAAGATATCTGAAAATGTGGAAGTGACTTTAGAACTGGGTGACAGGCAGAGGTTCAAACAGTTTGGAGGGCTCAGAAGACAGGACAATGTAGGAAAGTCTGGAAATTCCCAGAGACCTGTTGAATGGCTTTGACCAAAATGCTGATATTGATTTGGACAATAAAGTCAAGGCTGAGGCTGTCTGAGATGGAGATGAGAAACTTGTCGGGAACTGGAGCAAAGGTGACTCTCTCTTCCTATGTATTAGCAAAAAGACTGGTGGCATATCACCACTGCCCTAGAGATCTGTGGAAATTTGAACTTGAGAGAGATGATTTAGGGCATCTGGTGGAAGAAATTCCTAAGCAGTGAAATGTTCAAGAGGTGACTTGGGTGCTATTAAAACCATTCAGTTGTATGTATTCACAAAGATATGGTTTGAAATGGAAACTTATGTTTAAAAGGGAAGCAGAGCATAAAAGTTCAGAAAATTTGCAGCCTGATAATGTGATAGAAAATAAAAACCTATTTTCTGAGGAGAAATTAAAGCCAGCTACAGAAATCTTCATAAGTAACTTGGAGCGAAATGTTAAAGATGAAGACAATGGGGAAAATGTCTTCACAGCCTGTCAGAGGTCTTCATGGCATCCCCTCTCATCAAAGACCTGGTGGCTTACACAGAAAAAAATAGTTTTGGGGATCAGGCCTAGGGCCTTGCTGCTTTGTGCAGTCTCAGGACTTGGTTCTCTGTGTCCCAGCCATGGCTAAAAGGGTCAAATCTAGAGCTCAGGTCATTGCTTCAAAGGTACAAGCCCCAAGCCTTGTGGTTTCCACATGGTGTTGGGCCTGCAGGTATACATAAGTCAATAACTGAGGTTTGGGAACCTCCACTTAGCTTTCAGATAATATATGGAAACACCTGGATGTCCAGGCCAAAGTTTGCTGTGGGGTGAGGCCGTTATGGAGAATCTTTGCTATGGTTTGGAAGGGAAATGTGGGATGAAAGCCCCAACAGAGTCCTGACTGGGACACTGCCTAGTGAAGATGTTGAAAAGAGGGACACCATTCTCCAGACCCCAGAATGGTAGATACACCAACAGTTTGCACTGTACACCTGGAAAAGCCACAGACATTCACTTCCAGCCCATTAAAGCAGCCAGGAAGAGGTCTGTACCCTGAAAAGTAACAGGGAAAGAGCTGCCCAAGACCATGGGAACCCACTTCTTGGATCAACATGACCTGGATGTGAGACATGGAGTAAAAGTAGATTATTTTGGAGCTTTGAGATTTAACCACATTGCTGGATTTTGGACTTGTATGGGGCCAGTAGCCCCTTTGTTTTGGCCAATTTCTCCCATTTGGAATTGATGTATTTACCCATTGCCTGTACCCGCATTATGTCTGAAAAGTAACTAACATGTTTTTTATTTCACTGGCTTATAGGTGGAAGAGATTTACCTTTTCTCAGATAAGACTTTGGACTGTGTACTTTTGAGTTAATGTTGAAATGAGTTAAGATTCTGGGGGACTGTTGGGAAGGCATGACTGGTTTTGAAATGTGAGCACAAGAGATTTGAGAGGGGTCAGGGGCATAATGATATGGTTTGGTTGTGTCTCCACCCAAATCCCACCTTGAATTGTATTAATCTCCACTTTTCAAGGGTGGGGTCAGGTGGAGATTATTAAATCATGGAGGTAGTTTCCCCTATGCTGTTCTCGTGGTAGTGAATAAGACTCACTATATCTGATGGCTTTATAAATGGGAGTTCTTCTGTACAAGTTCCCTTGCACAGGGGAACTCCTCTTGCCCAATACCATAAAAAAGTCTGTTTGTTCTCCCTTTGTCTTTGCCATGATTGTGAGACCTCCCCAGCCATATGGAACTGTGAGTCAATTAAACCTATTTCCTTTGTAAATTTCCGAGTCTCAGGCATGTCTTTATTGGTAGCATGAAAACAGACTAATACAGCCAGTTTAGAGACAATTTCTTCCCTCCATATCTGATTAAATTTCTCATTCTTCACTTTTGATTCATAAGTCCTAGGCCTGCCTTCAGCATGAATCCTGTTCAGTCAGTTTAGCAAGAATACTCCCTACCCTTGATGTCTTCTTTTAGTGATTTTGATCTGCTGACCCTTGAATCTGCTCTTTGGCTATATAGCTATACATCTCCACTTTCTGTATTTGCATTTGGAGTTTATTAACAAAATATCATAACATCTGCAGAGGAAAGGGGGAGAGCTTTATTTTCCATATAAAAAGAAATCTGCAGATTGGTAAGACTCTGCTTTTGGTACAAGGCACTGTTTCAGTAAAGTCCATTTGTGCAAATGAAGGACACAACCATGTTCAGTTATGATTGGTCAACATAGTCAAGCTCTCATTGGATAGTTTCCAAGTCCCAAAATATTAGTCTCTGTCAGGTATTTCTTTCAAACAGCTGGTGGGGGTAGGAGTGGTTTTCCAGCTACAGTTTTTCTTGACATGGACAACAAGGACTGATTTGGCTTGATTGTAAAAAGGGAGGTTTCTGTGAAACTTTTATATTATAATGTCTGCCTGAGGAAAAAGAGTAAGTAATTGTTCTCTCACCCATTCATGACCTCCTGGCTCTGTTTTAACTTTTAGCATCTCTGTTGGCCACAGGTATCCATTTTTGTCGACTGGTCAGGACACTTTAACAAGGTGAACCTGATTTGTCTGCCCTATTGTTACAGGCTTGACACTTATCATGATAGCTCTGAGTAAAGTATTTCTTGCCATTTCAATGTGTCAAAATATATTTTTTCTGCAACAATGGTAAAACCAAGTATGCAACCAGGTTCGATGAACTCAAAATCTTAGTTCCTTCCCTTAGATTATTATATCTCATTATTTGATACTTTTATTCATTATTATTAAATTTACATTTTCTTAAACCAGACAAATTAAAATATCTTTAATAAAAAAGTAGCAGACAGGCAATTCGATGCGTGGTTAGTAATGACCAAGAGGCACTCAAGAGATTTTCAAAACCAGTTTTTTCTTCATGTAATAAAGTATTTATAATATGATCTTTACATATATCTATATAAAGTATATATATAGATTCTATATATACACATACATATGTAGAATATATATAGAATATACATATGTATATATATAGAATCTATGTATATATAGAATTTATGTATATTCTTTATATAGATATATATACATATAAAGATTATTATATATATAAAAGAATGTGTGCAGTCTCGGAATGTCCCATATCATCTATGGGCCCAGCAGTTGCTCTAAACCATCCAATAAACTTACCTGTTTTATAAAGTATTTAATACTAACAAGAAGATAATTATCAGAGTTTTTTTTTTCTTTTCTTTCTTTTTTTTTTAAATTCAGATAGGGTCTTATTCTGTCACCCAGGCTGGAGTGCAATGCTGCCATCTCAGCTCACTGCAGCCTCTGCCTCCCAGGCTTAAGAAATCCTCCCACATTAGCTTCTCCAGTAGCTAGAACCACAGACATTTGCCACCACACTTGGCTAATTTTTCTCTATTTTTTGGTGGAGGCGAAGTTTTGCCATGTTGCCCAGGCTGGTCTCAAACTCCTGGGCTCAAGTGATCCAACTGCCTTCGCCTCCTGTAATCTCCTGGGATTACAGGTGTGAGCCATCACAAATGGCAAGTAGAGTATTTTTTTATTGACTTAACTTTTTAGAACTTTCATAGTTAAGCCTGAACATTAGCTAATATGTTGCATGGGATTGGTTTGCATTATATTCATTAATTAAAGGTTCAATTAAATGTTGAACAGTTATATGAAAGTGTGCTTTCAAATAAAGTTTTCAATTGAATTAATACATCCATTTATTCATTAAGTAGTCATATCTGGTACTATTATTCTTATTGCTAACACAGAAAATATAACAAAAATTCTTATTAGAAAATTTTTTATTTTTTTGAGGTAGCTCTGATTTCTTGGTTTCAACACAAGTAAGTATACAACTAGAGGTGATTTTTAAAATTTGAGGTCTTACACATTGGCTATTTTTAAAAAGGACTTGTTATTTATTACCTAAAAAAAAGAGACAAGAATATTTTTCTTTTCCTTCATAGTTGATACTTTCCTTCTGCCTCATCAGAAACTTTAACTTGCCTGATGTTATTGCTGTATAATGGCTGCACTACATTGTCTTCTGCCCTTAATTGCTCATCTGCATTTCATTACCTGTATAAAACCACACCAGAATCTGTTCTTTGCTATGTTACATGAACAATGAGTTTTTAAAGACTTTCTTATTCACTTTAATTTGTTTTTTGGTCAACTTAAGAAGAAAATTACATAAACAAACTAGCCATCTTCAGTCACAAATGTTTTACTCGTATTATTTTTGAAATTCTATGAAAAGTAACATTCATAATACCAAATAAAATAACTACTGGTGTCCTAAGAAGATATTATCATTTTAACAGCCACTTCATGAAGTACTTAATTATAACAATGCTCAAATTTCAATTTGAAAAGTTTAATTTACTTCTCTGAATTACCATAAACAGTGAATAATAAAGCCTGGACCCCTATTTTTAACTCCAAACTTAGAGAATTTTCTACTCTTTCTTACAAATTTTCTCTCTAAGTCATAGATAGTTAGTGTTGGCACTTTATTATGGTTTTTGTATCTAGGAATCTATTTCTATACACTTCAGAAATGTTCTCACTGTACTTTGAAGAATATTAAAACTGAAACTCAAATGTTGCAACAGTAAATCCAAAAAATATTTAGGTTTAATTTAAGGGTATCTATTTCAACATAGAAAAAAGGACATTTTTAATGTAAATTTAAGTGTACATTGATGAAAGCTAGTCCAATATCAAAAATCTTCCACATGTATGTACTCTATTAGAGAGAGTCGTTTGCTTTAATTATTTTGAATATTTACTCTCTTTTGGTTATTAACATTGTGAGATAGATACTGTATCTTTAAAATGATTCTTAAAAAATCCAGGTTTATAATATGTATATTTGATCTGCTAAAAATTCATTCAGCCCACCCCTGATTATCAATAGCACCCCTTAATCCATACCTCCCACTGTTCCTTGTTCCAATAAGCTAAGGCAACACTAGCATCTATCTGCAACAAATATGCTCAGAATTCGCTAACAGATTCTGATGAAAACCAAATAGGCAAAGAATAGAATGTGAAGACTGAAGTGGTTTAGATTTCTTTTTTGGCTTGCTACTTCATTCTTGTTAGCCCCCTGCCTGACTCCCATCAAGCTCAGCTCAATTTTATTTAAGCCTTTTGTGTACAGACTGCATTTGTCATCACAACTTATAAAAGCAGAATTTATATGATTTTACTGATTTTGCAACCTTTCTACTGAACTCAATTTGAAGTCAAATCTATTACAACGTATGAAATATGCAAAGAAATGCGGCCTCAAAATACAAATTTATAGCATTTGGTATTAAACGTCTTGAGTGAGAATGAGCTGTCTTACTGGGTAGAAGTTGATATTAGTATTGCAAAAATTCATAAGGCATTTGGACTGAGCCCAAGTGATGTTCACCACTGCATTTGGGCTGAAATCTCCATTTCAACCTACAGCCAGCCTTACCTGTGTTTATCATTTGTTTTTTTAAGTCTCACTGAAAACAACCTCAAGTTTCAAAGATTAATCTTCCTGAAAATTTTCAAAGCAGATTTTATCATAAAATATTTATTTTTATTCACGGTTGAATGGAAAGCAAATAAACCACATAGTGCTTTTCAAGTAAATGACAAAGACGCTGTATTCCAAGAAAGTACCATCCAGATTAGATCCACTGTGTAATCCAAACATTGGCTTACAAATGAGTGATCAAGTTGGCTTCTTTTATACTTCTTTTTTTTTAATGGTTCAAAAATGCTATGAAAAACAAAGTAGTAGAAAAATATATTAGATACTGCATTGTGAGTGAATGGTTGTATAAAATAGAAAAATACATTGAATAGTTAATGTAGAAAAGAAAAATAATCTTGAAAGAAACATATCAACACTTTTAAGTGGTTGCTAATGAGAGTTCTTACATATTTACTGCAAATTTATTTGACTTTCTATTTTCCTAGGAAATATATTTGAGATTCTAGTATTATTACTTCTCTAACAGATATTTTGAGCTGCTTCTATAAAAATTGATGAGTATTAAAATCAAATTGACTGGCAAACAAAATGTTAAGTGTTGTGAAGGTGATCAAACTAACACTTGATTTTTATAATAAGTAAGGGTTGGATTTCAAACAATCCTATTGCTCAAACTACTAATGAGAAATGCTGTTGAAATCCTTCATGATTACTCTTGTTTAATTTTCATTTGTATCTCTAAAAATATCTGAAAGATTGTTGACAATCAAATTTTGAATGTGTCATAATGTTAAACACTCAATGTCAATGATACGGTATTAAAAAATCCTATATAAACTTAAGTATTTGTTTATACCCCTTCCCTTCCTCCCTTCCTCCCTTCCTCTTGGTCTTTCTTTCTCCCTTCCTCCCTTCTCTCTCTCTCTCTTTCAACCTCTCTTCTTCCTTTCTTCCTTCTTTGTTTCTTTTCTTTCTTTCCACTTCTTGAAATATGAGATTAAAATGAATATATACTCTATTAATATCAAATTATTTTATGCAATATAATTTGCAGTGGCTAAAATGCTTAAAGTAAGACAAAATCTGAAATAACATTTTTAACCTGTTACTTTAATTGTTCATCTCTAAAAAATGTTAACATAAAAATAAATATAAATATAGTTGATATATATAAAATATAGTTTTAAAAATATATACCAATTTAGAAAGAAAATTTGTTATTTTTAAAGCCAGAAATATCTATAGATTTGTATCTATATAGATATTTGCAAATAAATATTGAGAAAAACTTGCAAACTAAGACTTCTTTTAAAACCTTGTTTTTATTGTCTCTGCTCGATTTTCAGCTCTCCTACTGTCACCATCTAAGGTCTATTTTCTTTCGTCTTGAAGAGATTGCTGTTGCTATGTTCTGTTCTGCACTTCAGATTGAACTTCAGCTATCCCATATCATATTCCATGAGGTCACAATTTCTAGGTGATACATAAGCAATGTGTTGATAGCTAATGTCACATTGGGATAAAGGCAGAAAAAGAAATCACTGAAGTGTTTGGTAAAGATCACCTGTTAAAGGAGATTTTTTCCCCTTCACTTTAGCAAGATAATGTATTTACCATTGGTATATTTTCTTCTCAAGGTTTCCAGAAAACCAGTCTCAGTCACCTCACCCCCTGCTTTTTCAGTACTTTGTAGATTGAACATCATGATCATCTTCCTTATGCTCAGCTGAATCCTCTACTGACTTTGTTTAAGTTAATTTCTTCAGTTGTTCCTCTGAAAAGAATGCAATAAATAGCAGCTTTCTTAAGCAGGAAAAAGAAAGTCTTTATTTGTGAAAATTGACAAAATTACACAAATTCCCTTAGAAGAAAAATTGTGGGCCATAAGTGCAGGAATGAATGCCACCGAATAGAAGAGTACCAAGTATTAAAAGGTAAACTAGATTTTAGTACACAGATATCTTTTCTTACACAAAACCAGACAATTGTAGGTTTGAACAGCTTATTATATACTCATTGCTGCCTCTTCAATAACTCATTTTGATATTTTGTAATTTGCCAAAATGTGCCTTTGTGATCCCACAGGCTCTTAACTACTTTGTAATGAGTGTGTATGAACAGATGGAAAATGTTTTCAATTTCAGAGAAAATCACTAATGGATGTCACCAGCTATTAGAAAAGCTCAGGTGGCTCCATTTTCCAAGGAAAGGTATTGTCATAAAACTCTTCATTTTTTAATGAAATGTTTGCTCATTTATATCTAGATGGTAATTTAAGACTTCAAAGTCTAAACAGATTAGAACTATAGTTGGAAATTGTTCAGTGTTAAATAGTCTGGAAATCCAATCTCAAGAATCTCACCTGAAAATGGTAACGCTAATTCAGGTCATTTTATTAGAACAACATGAACTACTATAAAAACAATTTCCCTAAAGAAGTAGATAAAGCAATTTAACTAAAAAGTTAAATGTATGCTTGAGCTTTGGTAATGATCCCTTTCCTAAAGAAAAAAGAAGTATGCCTTCTGTCCTCAATTTGCATTCCAAGCAAATGCATCTTCTCAAAGAAAAACACATCAAAGGAATGATTATAACAGAGGTTGTTTCCAAAACATAGTCTATCTTACACTCAAAGATATTTACTAATTTTCCAAAATGCAAAACCATTGGTCTTTTAATTCTCCCCTAAAAGCTCATACCAGTTTCTTTTACAATGCTGTTAGTCTAATAGCCTGCTAAAGAGACAGGTATACTTCTGACCTAATTAGTTTATTTTAGGTTACTGTTACTATCTTTTTTGTCTAATAAAATTGTGGTCAAAAATAAATGCAATACTATCTGTACAATGATTGATCTAGCATGTGTTTATTTACTTGGGGCTCCAACAACTGAAATTATCCATAGATAAGTTAGGAATGAATGGAGTTAGTACTTATTTCCTAGGAAAAACAAATTCTGTTAATTTTAGGATGGCTCTATGATTCCATTTCTTTCTTACGTGGATATGTGTGTTCAGTATTCAGTATGTATTTCAAATAAGCTCTATCCTCTTATCATGGAAAATAGGTAAGCAGACACCACCCAAAATGCTGAAACTATAGATCACTTTTAGTGTCATGCACATCATAATAGGTATGTTTTAATAAAAGTACTTTAATACAGAAAAAAACTTTTAAAATCTATAGCTCTAAGGGATATGTTTTATGTACATTGAAGATTGTATTTTATTTCACAATGGAGATAAACACAAACAGTGGCACTTCTAGTGCTGAACTGCAGAGCAGTGGCAATGTAGCAATGTGGCAATAGCAATGTGCATAAAAGGAATCACTATGGCCAGGTGCAGTGGCTCACGCCTGTAATCCCATCACTTTGGGAGGCCAAGGTGGGCGGATGACAATATTAGGAGACCTAGACCATCCTGGCTAATATGGTGAAACCCTGTCTCTATTAGAAATACAAAACCAAAATTAGCCAGTTGTGGTGGTGGGCACCTGTAGTTCCAGCTACTCGGAAGGCTGAGGCAGGAGAATGGCATGAACCTAGGAGGCAGAGCTTGCAGTGAACTGAGATTGTGCCACTGCACTCCAGCCTGGGCAACAAAGTGAGACTCCATCTCAAAAAAAAAAAAAAAAAAAAAAAAAGAAAGAAAAAAGAAATCACTACTTTAAAAATCAAAATTATTTCTCTTTTGTTAAAACAAAATTACTATCTGTTTTGTTCTCAATGACCTTTATGTTCAGATTCACATATTTAATATAATTCCTTAAACAAGACAAATGACATGTACCTCTTTTGGTTATATTTTTTGTTATAGATGCTAGAAAGTTTTCACTTGGGGTTCCATTCTTAAACCAGAGATTGTGTATATAAATTTTTCTATCTTCACTCTATACCTTTTATGAGTTGGGTCTGATTTTTTATTACGTTCTAATAGATATTGGTCATATAGTATTTAACATATTTTGTTTTAATTTCAAATGAAATTGCCTTTCATCATTTGTTTATATAGATGCAGTTTTAAGTATAAATGAACTTATTATTCATAATAAGATGGCCTTACTCATCTCATAGTATTTTAAATTCACCAAAGAATAGAATATAAAATAGACAGAAAAATATTGTCATGAAAATGACTCAACATTAAACATAGAAAGAAAAGCTGTGGAAGCAGCTTCAAGTTGTCTAATATATATGTAATTGGAGCCCTTTAAAAAGATGTGGGGAAAGAAGAGTAAAAATAGTGAAAGTGATAGGGGCTACAATTTTTCCAAATAAAAATATAACATCCACACATAATCTCAGCAAACACCAAGCAAAGAAACATGAAGAAAAACTTCAAGTTACGTTCTGAGTTATTATGTAAAGAAGAGTGAAAATACTAGGGTGCTAGCACATTTCTTGTGAGAAACAACGCAAGTGAGAAGACAAGAGAGCCATGTTCCTCAGCCTTACCTTTGTTATCACCCTCATCCAGACATTTTAAATAATTGTTTCCTTAATCACTTCCACCTGATTAAATTTCAATACTGAAGATACTGTTTATGTACTGTGTTTCAATAGGATTTTTGTACTGTGTTTCAATACTGCTTATGTATCATGCGTCTTTTGAGGGCTAAAAACCTACTCTAATGTGATTTTTATCCCCTCTTTCAAAAAATTCTATTTTCACTTCCTTGATGATGATACTGCCCTTGAGGATGCATGCAGTGAGCATCTTAATAATGGAGGGGGCTATCCACCAGGAATTCTATACCCAGCAAAATTCTTTCTGTTATATGTCTCTGTGTGAAGAGACCACCAAACAGGCTTTGTGTGAGCAATAAAGTTTTTTAATCACCTGGGTGCAGGTGGGCTGAGTCCAAAAAGAGAGTCAGCAAAGGGAGATAGGGGTGGGGGCCATTATATAGAATTTGGGTAGGTAATGGAAAATTAGAGTCAAAGGGGGTTGTTCTCTGGTGGGCAGGGGCAGAGGTCACAAGGTGCTCAATGGCAAAGCTTCTGAGCCAGAAGGAATTTCACAAAGTAATGTCATCAATTAAGGCAGGAACCAGCCATTTTCACTTCTTTTGTGATTCTTCAATTGCTTCAGGCCATCTGGATGTATATGTGCAGGTCACAGGGGACAGGCTTAGCTTGGAATCAGAGGCCTGACATTCCTGTCTTCTTATATTAATAAGAAAAATAACAAAAAATAGTGTTGAAATGTTGGGGCAGCAACAATTTTGGGGGGTACTATGGAGAGATAATGGGCAATGTTTCTCAGGGCTGCTTTGAGTGGGATTAGCGGTGGTGTGGGAACCTAGAGTGGGAGAGATTAAGCTGACTGAAGATTTTGTGTTAAGGAGTGATATTGTGGGGTTGTGAGAAGGAGCATTTATTGTATAGAATGATTGGTGATGGCCTGGATATGGTTTTGGATGAGTTGAGAAACTAAATGGAAGACACAAGATCCAAATAAGAGAGGGAGAAAAACAGGTATTAAAGGATTAAGGACTGGGAGGACCCAGGACATCTAATTAGAGAGTGCCCAAGGTGGTTCAGCATAATTACTTGCTTGGTTGGCAAGTTTTTTTGCTCTGTCCTTGAGTTTTTTTATGTTATCATATACCAGACCAGATTGATTTGGGTAAAAGCAACACTTTTGATTTAAAAATATACAGACACCTTTTTTTTTCTCTCTCTCTCTCTCTTTTTTTTTTTTTTTTTTTTTTTTAGCAGTGAGTAAGTTGAGGCCTTGATGATTTTGTAGGAAAGAGAAATGCAAAGCCAGCAATTGTTTGTCAAAAGATTAGAAACGGCTAGGAGAGAGTAAGATTGATAGTGTGGTAGAAATAGCTGGGGAGAGGTAGAGGATGGCATAAAAATGGGAAGCAGAATAAGAGTGAGTATAAAAGTAAATAATAGGACTTCATCAGGGTGAAAGTATTAGAGGGTACCCTGCCAGCAAAGGTTATTCACTTTAAGAAGGAGTTAAGAGTGGTGGTTTGGGGACAGCACCAGAAGATATCAGCTGTGATGGCTTGGGGAAACAGTGTAAACCAGAAATGTAAACAAGAGCAGGGCATTTATGAGCAGTTAAGAATAGTGACTAGGAGTATGACTAGAGAGACGGTAGTAGGGATGACAAGTTTTTGGGAAGTAGTCCAATTTGGACTAGTGTCTGGAATGAGACTGGGGCCTAATAAAAAGGAGCATCCATATAGGAGCTCAAAAGGGTTGTACCCTGTAGAATCCTGAGGACAGGCCCGAATTCTGAGAAGGGCAAGTGGTAAAAGTATTGTCCAGTCCTTTTTAAGTTGGAGGCTGAGCTGGGTGAGGTGTGTTTTTAAAAAGTAAAATCCGTTTTACATTTCCTGAAGATTGAGGATGGTAAGGGGTATGAAGCTTCCACTGAATACCAAGAGCCTGAGAAACTGCTTGGGTGATTTGACTAATAAAGGCCAGTCCATTATCAAACTGTGTAGAGATGGGAGGGCCAAACCAAGGAATTATGTGTGACAGAAGGGAAGAAATGACCTTGGTGGCCTTTTCAGACCATGTGGAAAAGGCCTCTATCCATCCAGTGAAAGTGTCTACCCAGACCAAGAGGTATTTTCATTACCTGACTTGGGGCATGCAAGTAAAGTCAGTTTCAGTGGGGGAGCAGGTAGGAGTGACTGATGAGAAGGAGAAAAATTGGCCATGAGGGATAGAAGTTGGAATGCCAATTGTTTCTTTAGCTACCTTATTAGTGTAAACGTTGCCCTGAGTGATGGGATCTGATGCCTTTGATGGCCTTTGCAGTGATGATTCCAGCTTCCTTTGAAAGTAAAGCAGCCTTGAGAAGGGTTTTTATTAAAGAGGCATTACTGATGGAGGACCTTTGTGTAGCAAGGAAACCTTTTTCAGTCCATATAACAGCATGGTGGTGCAGGGTATGGAAGGCATGTTTAAAGTCAGTAAAAATATTGACATGTAGTCCCTTTGCAAGAGTGAGGGCTCAAGTTAAGGCAATGAGTTCGGCTTGCTGAGAGGTAGTAGAGGGGAGCAGAGTGGTAATCTCAATTATAGGTGTGGAAGATACTATAGCATAGCCTGTTTTTGCTGGGGAGTGGCAATTAGGCCTGGTGGAACTGCCATCGATAAACCAGGTGTGATTAGGGTGAGGAACAGGAAAGAAGGAAATATGGGGAAATGGAGTGAATGCCAAGTGTATCAGAGAGATACAGTCATGGGGATCAGGTGTGGTATAAGGAATAATGTAGAGGCCAGCCTAAGACAGTAAGGTCTAGTTGTTTGGACAGAAAGGCTACAGGGCATGGTCCCAGCTCTTGTGTAAGAATTTTGACAACACAGCCTTGTACTTTGACTGCGTGTAATAAAATGGGTTGGGATGAGTTAGGGAAAGCTAGTGTGGGAACAACTTCTAGGGTTGCTTTTTAAGGAATGGAAATGGGAGTGGGAAAAGGATTTAGGATCTATGGGGTCAGCTAGGTTTCTTTTTGTGAGTTTATGTAATGGTTAGTCAGGATGGTAAAACTAGGTATCCAAAGGTGGAAGTACCTAACCATGCCTAGGAAGGAAAGGAGTTGTTTTGTAGAAGAGGTTGAGGTTCAGGAGATTAGCTGGACATGATCAGCAGGGAGAGCACATTTGCATTTATGAAGAATTGTGCTGAGATAGGTAACATATGAGGAAGAAATTTGGGCTTGACTGAAGTAATGGGGGCTGTCCATGAAGCCTTGCAGTAGTACAGCCCAGATAATTTGCTGAGACTGATGGGTATCAGGGTCAGTCCAAGTGAAAGCAAACAGATGCCAGGATGAAAGGTGCAAGGAATAGTAAAGAAAGCATGTTTGAGATCCAGAACAGAATAATGGGTTGTGGAGGGGTTGTGGAGGGAGGTATTGAGGACAGAAGAGTATGTGGGTTTGGCACCATGGTGTTGACAGGCAAAATAATTTGGCTGATAAGGTGCAGATCCTGAACTAACCTGTAAGGCTTGTCTGGTTTTTGGACAGGTAAAATGAGGGAATTTTAAGGAGAGATTATAGGCTTTAAAAGGCCATACTGTAACAGGTGAGTGATAATGGGCTTCAATCCTTTTAAAGCATGCTATGGGATGGGATATTGGTGTTGTGCAGGGTAAGGGTGATTAGGTTTTAATGGGATGGTAAGAGGTGCATGATCGGTCACTAAGGAGAGAGTAGAGGTGTCCCATACTTGTGGATTAAGGTGAGGAGATATAAGGGGAGGATACAAAGGAGGCTTTGAACTGGGGAAAAGGGTGGCAATGAAGTGTGGCTGTATCCCAGGAATAGTCAGGGAAGCAGATAATTTGGTTAAAAAGTCTCGGCCTAATAAGGGAACTGGGCAGGTGGGGATAACTAAAAAGGAGTGCATAAAAGAATATTGTCCAAGTTGGCACCAGAGTTGAGGAGTCTTAAGGGGTTTAGAAGCCTCGTCATCAATACCCACAACAGTTATGGAGGCAAGGGAAACATGCCCTTGAAAAGAAGGTAATGTGGAGTGGGTAGGATCCATATTGATTAAGAAGCAGAAGGACTTACTTTTCACTGTAAGTGTTACCCAAAGCTTCTGTGATGGTCCAGGAGGCTTCCAACGCGATTGGGCAGCATCAATCTTCAACTGCTAAGCTGAGAAGATCTGGGAAAGAGTCAGTCAGAGAGCCTCGGGTCAGAGTTCCAGGGGCTCTGGGAGTGGCTGCTGGGCGAGTTGGACAGTCCGATTTCCAGTGGGGTACTGCACAGATGGGACATAGCTTAGGAGGAATCCCGGGCTGCAGGCATTCCTTGGCCCAGTGGCTAGATTTCTGGCACTTGAAGCAAGATCCTGATGGAGGAAGTCCTGTAGGAATGCTTTACCACTGTGGCTTAGGCATTTTGAAGTTTTTGTGTGCTGGAGATATGGCTGGGGTTTCTCTCACAGTGGAGGCAAGGAATTGCAACTCAGAAATATGTTGCTACTTGGCTGCCTCTACTCTATTATTGTACACCTTGAAGGCAAGGTTAATAAAGTCCTGTTGTAGGGTTTGAGGGCTGAAATCTAATTTTTGGAGCTTTATTTAATGTTGGGAGTGGATTTGGTAATAAAATGCATATTGAGGATAAAACGCCTTTCTGACCCTTTTGGGTCGAGGGCTGTAAAGCATTTCAGGGTGCTGCCAAAAGAGCCATGAACTGGGCTGTGTTTTTATATTTGATGAAAAAGAGCCTAAATGCTAACTGAGTTGGGAGAGGTCAGATAAAGAAAAGGAGCATTAACCTTGACTGTACCTTTAGCTACAGCCACCTCTTTAAGAGGAAATTGTTGGGCAGGTGGGGGAGGACTAGTTGCAGAATGAAACTGTAAGCCAGATCGGGTGTGAGGAGTGAAGGTGATAGAAGGATTATAGGGTGGGGGAGCAGAGGCTGAGGAAGAACTGGAGCCTGATTCAGCCTGGCAGGGAGCGACCTGAGAAGGAGCAGTCTGGGGAGGAGGGAAGAGGTCAGAAGGGTCGGTAAGAAAGGAAGATTGAAAAGACTCAGTGATGCTTGGGGTTGGGACTGAGGGGACAGGCAGGAGGGAAGAAAGGAGGATTTGGGACAAGTCACATTGGAAACAGAGACTAGAGAGGGACCGAGGTATAAAATAATGCCTGGACGTCAGGCACCTCAGACTGTTTGCCCATTTTACAACAAGAATTACCTAGATCTTGTAGGATGGAAAAATCAAAATTGCCATTTTCTGGCTATTCAGAACCATTGTTGAGTTTGTATTGGGGTTCAGTGGCATTGCAGAAGAAAATAAGGTGTTTAAGTTTTAGGCCGGGTGTGAGTTGAAGAGGTTTTAAGTTCTTGAGAACACAGGCTAAGAGAGAAGAAAGAGGAATGGAGGGTGGAAAGTTGCCTATAGTGAAGGAGGCAAGCCCAGAGAAAAGAGAGGGTAGAGACACAGAGAGAAGGTGCAGGGGGTGCTTGCCCCCCAGGAAAGTGGTGCTTGCCACTAAGGGTGAAGGATCAAGGCAGGCATCCCCATGGTGATCAGACACCTCTGAAACATGGGTGAATAATCAAGCATATGTCCCCGCAGTGATTAAACACCAAGAGAAGACTGTCTTCCTGAGTCCGTGCCCGGCACCAGAGGTTTGGATTCATGGATAAAGTGCCTCTCCTCTGTCTCTAGCAGAAAAGGAAAGGAATTGAAATTAAGAGAAGGAAGAGACTGAAGGATGGTGCCAAGATTGAAAGGAGAAAGAGGTTGAGGGATAGTAAGAGAGGTTGGAGAAGACAGTAGAAATAGTCTGCTTACCCGATTTAAAATTGGTGAGATATTGCTTGGGCTGGTTGGTCTGAGGACCAGGTCATAGGTAGATCTTTCCCACGGAGCAAAGAGCAGGAGGACAAGGGATTGATCTCCCAAGGGAGGTCCCCGAATCTGAGTCACAGCACAAAACGTTACATGCATCTGTGTGAAGAGACCAGCAAACAGGCTTTGTGTGAGTAATAAAGCTGTTTATTTCACCTGGGTGCAGGCGGGCTGAGTCTGCAAAAAGAGTCAGCGAAGGGAGACAGGGGTGAGGCCGTTTTATAGGACTTGGGTAGGTAGTGAAAATTTACAGTCAAAGGGAGTTGTTCTCTGACAGGCAAGGGTGGGGGGTCACAAGGTATTCAGTGGGGAAGCTATGTGCCAGGAGAAGGAATTTCACAAGATAATGTCATCAGTTAAGGCAGGAACTTGCCATATTTTCCCTTCTTTTGTGATTCTTCACTTGCTTCAGGCCATATGGATGTATATGTGCAGGTCACAGGGGATATGATGGCTTAGCTTGGGCTCAGAGACCTGAAATTTTCAAAAATCAAAGTCATAATAACTACTATTTTAGACACATAGGAAAGGCTGAAAGGTTTTTATCCCCAGTACTGCAATAAATATTAAAGGAAGAGCAGAAGGAAGATAATATCACATCAAAATTGGAATCTACAACAAGGACTGAAGCATAAAAAGAATGGTAACTGCATTTGAAAATATGAAGACTTTCCACTTTTTATTTACATCTCTTTGAAAGATAATTGACTATTTTAAGAAACTAATATGATTATTTTTTGAGGTTTAAAATTTAACTTCAGTAGGTATAGAAAATGAATGTCAATGACCCTTAACAATAATGACCATTAATTATTTATATGAATAGGACAAGATGATGTGATGATATAGTGATCATAATGGGTGTGGGTAGGCATTTTTGTTGGAATAACAAAGTTTTCTTTGAAGAGCTGAAGAAGTTGACCATAGAAAATTTCTAAGGTCAGGGTATTGAGGCAGAAAAAAATAGTATAAAGGTGATTTAAAAAATCTACAGAGTCAGACTATAGTGTAATAAGTTGCGGTAGAGTGATACAAAATGTGGTTAAAAATGTAAGCAAAAGTCTGAAATTCCTTGCAGCCCAGTAAAAGGAGTTTGTATTTTACTCTGACTATAGGAGTCAGTCAATACAAGAATCTATCCAGAGTAGTTAGATGGTCTCATTTATATCATTAACGTTAACTAAGTCTTCAATGCATTGAATTCTGACAACATTGAAATCTGTCAAGCTTTCTCCTGCATATTTTCTAAGCCTTCTCAAGGCTTCTACTCTAGAAAGAGAGAAAGACAGTATTAAATACTGCATTTGATAATGTTTTAAGACATTACTTATATGAGAACAGTGCTAACAAGATCTACAGTCACTATTGGGAGACAATGAAAATTTTCCAGAAGTAATAATTGAGCTAAAATCAGAATGATAATTAGGTGCCAACAATAGACAAAGAATGCAGGTTGTGGGGAGTGTTCAAGGCAAGAGGAGAAATATTTAATACATCTCTGAAATTGAAAGAACCTTGTCTTGAAGATAAAGAAAAAAAAGAATAAAAAACTGGCAAGTAGTAATTAGACATTTAAGGGAATATTATTTCAACATATCTCATTATTATGATATACTTAATGGTGTCACAACAACATGGTTTAATTCTAAATGTATGCATTATTACATCTAAAAAGCACATTGTCTTATCTTCCTGTTGATTATTATATTCACTAATCAACTGCTTGAGAATGTGACAATCAATCATTTATTGCTGTGACTCCAGTACTAGTATATAGCTTTAATATTAAAATATTGCACTCTATGCCATAGCCTTATGACACGGTCGAATCTAGCTCACCTATTCTGTTTAAGCAACTTGTTACTTAAGCACAGATTATCACATGGCACAAAAATACAGTATTAATTACCCATTAGACAGCACAGATAATCTAATATACTTACTTGTATTTTTGGGTAAGACTTAATAATTTTTAGTTAAAATTGGCATAGTATAATAGCATGTTTTCTTCCATGTACCATATTCATTATTTTCTACTGGTCTGTACTTTTCTACTTTCATAACCTTAGCCTCTACAGCTTATTTTTTTTTAAATATGTTAAAAATATTTCTAATGATTCTTCACAGAATTCTGGGGTTGCTTAAAGATTATTTGAAAAGATTTCTTTAAGCAGTGCTGTTCTGTATTATCACATTATAAGGCACAATTTCAAAATATTAATCCTTTTTTTTTTCAATATTTTCTTGTATGACATGACCCCTTCCTCACTCAAAGAAAGGCTAATACAGATAAGATAATATGGTGGCTAAATATTGCTGTTTGTGTTCCAAAAACCTAGTAATTGGAGGAAAATATAAAAAAACTCATATCATGAAAATTATACATAAAGAGAATGTTGGTGTTATAAGAACTAGGATTTCCTGGGTGCCAGACTAGTTAAAGATTGGAAAAATAAAGTATGAGAGTAGAAACAGGGAAAGCTTAGATTTGGGAGGGTCCATTTGAAAAGAGGTTTAAGCCTCAACTGGGATATGAATCAAGTGGAATGGAACAGAAGAAAGCCAGTTAGGTTTATGAAATCTAAAAGTAAAAACTCATATGCACTTCTATATCTTGGTAGACATTAGGAAGATGGCAGAACTCTTACATATATATAAATACATATAACTTTAAATAGATGTAAAAAGTCATATATATAACTAGATATATAGATTAGATATATGATTTTAGATATAGATAGATAGATAGAACTAGAAATGAACTTACTTAGCTCTTTCTGGCAACAGTTAAGCATGGCATTGATTTAGACATCTTGTAACATCCTCACAGATATCCTCATGTCCTGGTATGGTATGTAAGCAGTGCAGGTAATGCTATCAAGAAGTTTTTCTAAAAGTAAGAAAACCATTCAAACGTTAACATGGGATAAAGCACAGGCACTGAAATGGACCAATGATAGTGAATCAGATAGAATAATAAATGTTTCAGTGGATGTCAAAAGGGATTGAAGAACCAGATGTTATCTATGAAATTGCTGCCAATATTTAAGACAACAGAAGTTACACACACTGTCAGGAATTAGGGACAGGGAATTTAAATGGACTGGGAGTAAGTTTTGCCCTCCCCATTTGGGATTTAAAATGAATATTATATTAAATTATGAAAGAAGGAAAGAAGGAAGGGAGGGAGGGATTGAGGGAGAGAAAGAAAGGAAGAGAGAAAATTACATTTCTTGCACATCTACGTTTGTGGAGTGAAACTTGTACCTGCTCTGAGTGTACTCTATGTTCCTTCTGATGAGGCACACCTTTCTAGTTGATAATTCCCACAAATAATTCTGATTTCTCCAATTGTTCTGTGTATGAATTAGTTCATTCTCATGCTGTTAATAAAGACATACTTAAGACCATTTATAATTTATAGAGTAAAAAGATTTAATGGGCCTACAGTTTTATAAAGATAGTTTATAAAGGAAAGAGGTTTAATGGGCCTATAGTTCTTCATGGCTGGGAAGGTCTCAGGAAGCTTCCAATCATAATGGAAAGGGAAGCAAACATGTCTTTCTTCTCGTGGCAGCAGGACAATGAGAGCCAAGGGAAGTGGGAAGCCCCTTATAAAACCATCAGATCTTGTGAGAACTTATTCACTCTCATGAAAATAGCATGAGGGAAATCATCCCCATAATTTGAATACCTCTCACTGTGTCCCTCCCATGACACATGGGGACTAGGGGAACTACAGTTCAAGATGAGATTTGGGTGGGGACACAGCCAAACTCGTATCAGTGTAGTCCACATCCCTTCCAGTTATGGCAGCATTTATATGACCTGATTTATTGATAGACTTCTTAAATGATTTGTTTCACAAGGAGCTTTTATTTCTTCATCTGTCAGTCTTCCTTCCTCCCCTTAAAGTGTGACTCCACCCTCTATCATTCCACTGACTATTCTCTTGTCAAGGTCATTACTGACATTTGTACTACAGGGCTCAAGAAATGCCTTTTTACCTTCTTGAAATATTCTTTCTTTATTGACTTCTACAAACATTTTCTCTTTTGAGTTTCCCTCTACCATTTACCCAATCTTGTTTTACAGCTTATCCTCCCAAACCAAATAATTAATTTTCGAGATCTTCAGGATTTGGTCTTGTGCCTTTTACTCATTTCTCTCTAATTATTTCTTCTCAGTCAGTTTCATTGATTCCAGTGAATTCTAGTGTCATCTTTATGCTGATGACTCACAATTCTGTTTTCTTGGCACAGGTGTCTCCTTTGACTGCCTGTTTCTCTCTAATTGTATTGCATGTCTCACAGAGAACTTCCTCTTAGACAACATCTGAAGTTCTTGATATTCCTCCTTCATCCCGACATTTTCTTGTTCATTTCAATAACTGCCACTATCATCCACCTAAAACCAGAAATTCAAGAGCAATTCATTATTATTGATAGTACTAATTTATATTAGTAACTATATGAGTAATTCTCAGCTTCTATTAACAATTACTCTCCTTTAATCCTTTTACAAGCAAGTCCTATTTATTATATCTCTAAAATATATTGAGTACATCTTTTAATTGTGTATCGATGATATCTCAAAAAATTTCCCACTTATGGATTTCTTTATGATATCATTGCTTTTTCTTGGATTGCCATTAACAATTATGGAAATTACTATGACTACCCCTTGAAAATTTGCTTCAATTTTTTCTCTATGTGGCAGTAAAAATGATCTTTTGAAATATAAGTTGGATCACATTGTTTCACTACTTAAACGTTGTAGGTTCCCAAAGCACTTAGAATAAAATTTAACATTTCTGTTGTGGTCACAGTTGGGCATGATTCACCTTTGTTGAATAACTAAATTCATTTCACAGTTATGTCTTCCTACCTACTTGTCTTTTCTCAGTTGCTAGAATAAGTGAAACTATTTTCATTTCAGCGGAAATGTACATGTTCGATGTACATTCAGTGAAATGTACATGTTGGATCCCTGTCCCCACTAGATGTGCTGCCAACTCCCTTTTCACCTGATTACTTCCTTTTTATTTTGGTCTCCTCTTATGTAACATCTGCTCAAAGGGACTCTTCTTAACTACTTATCTAAAGTAGCATTTTCCCCAGTGATCTCTAATCTGTTTCTTAGTTCTTATCACCCGAATTTTATTTGTCTCATTATTTGTTCTTTCTGCCCTCTTTTTTATTACAATGTATATTCCATGAGGTCCAATGCATATTCCGAGGGACTCTTTCTCCTAGTTTGTCATTTTGTTTTCTTGATCTCCAGCATCTTTAATAGTGTCTGGCACACTGTAGATGCTCAGTAAATATATTTGTTGGTTAAATGGCTTCTCATTGAAGGTATTTTACATAAATAGCTATCATTAGATTGAATGTAAACAGAGCTCAGCAGGACATTTTAAAGTGATTATGTTATTTTTTCTAATAATAACTCCACAAAGGTGAGAGAATGGCTAGACTCCTGAAGATCTTTCAGTCTCCCTATTTTTAGTAAGTTTTGCTAATTTATTTATGTTTTCCAAATAATATCACTGGAATTGTGGCATAATCACAAATTGTAAAGCATATTTGCAGTGTAAATATACTTTCTTCCATTTTGGAAAGGGGTGGTTTTATTAAGAGAATACCTTAAGTAGATGTCTTTTTTTTTGCTCCTTAAATAATTGAGAAAAATGATCAATAGGAGATAATGAAATTGCATATGAGATTAAGAACTTTTCTAACAGTGAAATCAGAAGGCCATCCCTCACATGTATGCTATTATACTGGATTAAGTCTTAATTTTGATTCTGCAGGTAAAAAGCTGTTAATATTGGACAATTGGTAGGTTAGCTAAAACTCCATGACACCTTAAATTTTTGAAAGAGAAACAATGACTTTTGAAGATCATGAGAAAATTATTTTTATTGTTAGTTAAATCATGCTTTAAAATAGATGGCAAACTGGGCCGGGTGCGGTGGCTTATGCCTGTAATTCCAGCACTTTGAGAGGCCAAGGCAGGCGGATCACCAGGTCAGGAGATCAAGACCATCCTGGCTAACACGGTGAAACCCTGTCTCTACTAAAAATACAAAAAATCAGTGGGGTGTGGTGTTTGGTGCCTGTAGTCCCAGCTGCTAGGGAGGCTGAGGTGGGAGAATGATGTGAATCCAGGAGGCAGAGCTTGCAGTGAGCCAAGATCAAGATCATGCCACTGCACTCCAGCCTGGGCAACAAAGGGAGACTTCATCTCAAACAAAACAAAACAAAACAAAACAAAAAAATACATGGCAGACTGGAAAACAGGACTTACAATGAAAGTTCCTTGATGGTAATTATTCTTTCTTATGCCTATAAATGACTGTTCATGACCTTTTAATCCATTCTTGCTCTTGATCGACTTTTTGAGGCATATTCCCATTTTCATGAAATTTAGTACATGTTTACAGCTCAATAGTTTTCTCAACCTGCTTCCTTCCAGTTAATTTTGGGGGTCTAAAGGACTCTTTTCACTTTGTGCTTTCTGTTTCTTTCAGTTCAAACTGGCAGGTTGCTAAACATGGAAATATTTTAAAACTGTTGGTCTCCTATGAATCTTATTTCTGTATACTCCATTAAACAAATACTAGAACATTTCTTTGAAACAAACTGTTTTCTAACTTATATTTCTCCTGAGGAAGAAAGCCCTTACACTTTTTAGAAACCCTGTTTTTTTAATTGAGAGAATCTGAGAGTCATAGTTTCTAACATCATTAAAAGATTTTTTTGTCTGACTAAAGAGTACTTTCAGGGACCACTTTTGATCTTTCACAGGATTTTGTGGTCATACCATTAGCTTCAGCTTTAAATAATGTAATTGTATTACTTAGCAATTGATCTATAACAATCTAAAAATTGTGTCACTTAAAACAATTGTTACCTCACGTAATTTCTGAGACTTAGAAATCCAATTGTGACTTAGTTGGGTGGTTTCATCAGGGTGTCTCGTGAGGTTGCAGTTAAGCTATTGATAGAGTTGTAGTTATTTAAAAGAGCTGAACCATGTACAAGCTTACAACCATGGAAGCTGGCAGGGGTTTGGTTTCTTGTAGGTCTCTTGCAGCTGACTTCCCCAGAATGAGTGGTTAAGAGGAGGAGAGAAAATGAGAGAGAGAGAGCGCACAAGATTCCATACCTCCTTTTTATGGCTTAGACTTAGAGTCAGAAACCATCATTTCTTCATCACACTATTATTTAGAAGTGAATCACTAAGTCCAACAAATACTCAACAGTAGGGCATGGATACCAGGAATTGGGGAACACTGGACGTCATCATGGAGGCAGGCTATCACAATGAATTTTATCAGTTTTGGATTGTTCTTGGGAAATACAACCTCATTATTACTTTTGATTTATTTTTCTCTTCTCTTTCTGTAACTCCAATTACAGCTATTTTATATTTTTAAATCATGTCCCATTTACCATCTCCACCCTTTCTCTGTTTCCATCACCTTTTTTGCTTGTGCTTCAACCTGTATTAATTCTATTGACTTACATTCTAGTTTAAATATTCTCTTTCCTGTTATGTCTAATCAGATGCTAAATCCATTTGTCAAATGATACTTTCAACTATTGAATTGTTAGTTTTAGGATTTACCTTTTGTATTTTTAATTTATTTCTGTTCTGTCTGAAACTCTATTATCTTTTTCATTTCCTTTAATAAACATTATAATCCTTGTTATTTAAAGGTTCCATATCTGTAATTTTCTCTGTTCATTCTCCCTAATTTTTGGTATTTGGATTTTGTTTCATTGTGTGACAGGTAAGTTTTATCTCACATGCTGGATATTGTATACAAATATATACCATATGTATATATATATAGTGTATTTCTCCTCTCTGGAGAAAGATACCATCATCCAGAGGCTGTATTTTACATATTTGTATAAATAATATAAATATATAAATTTTATATAAATAAATTCAATAAATTTGTTTATATTATTTGTATAAATTTATGTATTTATATTATTTATATATTATATTACATACACTATATTATATTCCACTGGAATTGTCACCTAATCTGGAATTTTAAGACATATTTGCAATTTAAATACACTTTCTTCCATTTGCGGGAGGGGTGGTATTATTAAGAGAATACCATAATTAGACGCCTTTTCTTCTTTCTTAAATAATTGAGAAAAATATTTAATAGGGGATAATATTATATATTATGTTATACTATATAGTATTATGTAATATAGCATATATTATAGTATATAGTATAATATGTAATATAGTATATATTATATATTATATTATAATATATAGTATAATATATAATATAGTATATATTATGTATTGTTTGTATATTTATATAAATATATAAATCTATATAAATAATTAAAATACAACCTCTGGATGATGGTATCTTTCTCCAGAGATGATTTAATTTTCTTCCAGTAGCTAGAGTATGGGCATATCATCTTGACCTAGACAATGCTAGTAATTTTTCACTTTTTCTTTCCTTCCAGAACACTCCTATGTTTCAACTAAAGTAATAGGCTATTTACTTGGCTCCCTCATATTTGGAAGGCCCTAAACTCCAACTTTTATCTATCCAATGTAATAAGGCTGCTAAAGTTTCTGCTTAGCTTTTAGAAGTTGCTGCAGATTTGATTCCTGTGAATCCTGCCCCAAGAATGAGCAATCTTTGGAGTCAAGAAATAAAAATGAATTGCATTCAAAATGTTGAACTTCCTTCTCTCTGGTTTCTCTTCCTCTGCCTCTTGGTTTGCACAGTCATAATTTATTTATCAGATCTCAATGCCAATTTTTATGTTCCCAATAGAGCGTGATTATCCTAACGTCTAGATCACTGCTGTATGGCTCTCCTCTTTGCCCATATACCATAAATCCCTAGACGCCAACACAGGGAATAAGGAAAAATTTGGCATTCATATTCAATGTATTTCCCTTCTGTTAGAACCTTTACTTAACCAATACTGGCTACTGTGTTTAATTTCTGAAGCCTTCAAATACTGTTTTTGTCTTTTAACAAAATTTTATAGTTGTTATTATTGGGATATTTCATCTGATACCAGTTATTTCATCTTTGCCAGATTCCGAATTCACTTAGTTCAATGTATTACAGTATATATGTATACTTAATACAGAAATATGTAGTTTCCATTTTTTTCTCAAATGCATAATCAGTGAAATGTTCAGAGTATAGAAACCCAGATATGTTCATGGTTCTCTAGAATACTAGGGACCAGAGGATAGATATGCTTGCTGGCGAGAGCATCGTGATACTATCTGAGGAAAGACAGAAGAAAGTTTTTCTGATAGTAGAATGTTAGTTTCGCTGGCTCCTGCCACACTAGATGACCTCAAGTCAAACCCTGCTGAGATAGTATAAGACCACAAAATAGCAGATTAAAATTTGTTTTCTTTTTTAAAGAAAATTTTGCTTGAAACTACTAAAGCCCAGAGGAAAAATATGTTTTACAGGGATTAATGGATAATGTCTATTGAATGCAGAGTTAAAACTATATTACATTTACTGTTTGGAAAACTTTAGCCAAGAGAGGATGGGATGTGATTTTATTTATAGATTCTTGCTTTGCAGTGCTTATAACTTTCTCATAAGTCTCTTTGGGCAATAAAACTTTGGGTGATTGCCTGAAAACAATTTTATTTTTTGTTCTGATTTTTTTAAATAGAAGAAAAATAATAAAATAATTATATCATTTTATATTATTTATATAACTTTAAAGAATTAAAGGTGGGATACATTACAAAATGGAAAATATACTTTAAGAAAATGTCACATATTTATAATTTTTGCACTCCAGATTTGATTTTCTTTTGAAAAGAATTATTCTGTCAATTCATTTTTAATTGATTATGAAACTTGGAATTTATTGGCACACTTAACGGAGGCTCTAGTCCTTTTCTACCTAACTTAGAGCAAAATCTAAATATATTACCATGTCCTACAAAATTGTGTATTCTGACTTCTCATTCTTAGATGAAATGATCAACTTTCCATCCCAATCTTCTACCTCTACTTTTGCTCACTTCTTCTGAGCCACTGTAATTGTACTGTTCTTTCAAATTGTCATGTTTTTCCCGCCTAGTGGGGTTTGCCCTGGACCTTGCCCGTTGCAATGCTCTTCTCCCAGATTTAAAAAATTTTCTCTCTCATTTCACTTATGTCTTGCCTCAATTTGTATATTTTCAGAGTTACCTTCCCTCATCATTCTACCAAAATAAATAGCATTACCATCTCGGGCCCTGCCATTGTTTATCCCCTCTCTCAGCTATTTCTAATATCCTCTAATACTATAAATTTTAAATTTTACTTGTATAATATCCAGTTATCCCACCATAATATAAATTCCATTAACAGCTGTATTCTTAGTGCAAATATTAGTGCTTAAAATATATTAAGTAGTTGATAGTTATTGAATGAAGGAATACAAGCCCCACTGCACACACATACAAGCAGTAAAAGACACAAACATAACAAGTATACACTCAAGTATATTTAACAAGTATATACATTTATAGTTGCAAATAATATTATTTATACAATTAATAATCTGACAAAGTTTTCATGTTTCCATTGATTTTTTGCTCATACCTTTCTTGAGAAGCAAACTGATTTTTAGAGATAGTTAGACTCTCTGGCCTAAGAATTAAGTATAAGTAATCTAGTGAAGCTACATAGCTAGTAGTCAGATATGTGTTCCTTGGAGGGTTGGAGACATGGGTTCAAATCCTGGGTTTGGCTTTTATAACTCCTGTGCTGTCGAGCAAGTAACTCTGTACACCTCAGTTTGTCATGTATACAATTGAAATGATAATAATTATACATACTTCATGGGGTATGAAAAACTTTATACATGGCCTGAAACAAAATAACTAACTAATAAAAATTGGCTCTTATTTCTAAGAGTTCTTAATTCATGACATACAGGCTATGAATGACTTCTTAAGTCTCTGAAACTCACTTTCCTCATTTATAAAATTTACATTTTCATTTACATTTATGACATTTTCAAATGTGTTTCTCTTTTGTGGTAGAGAACAGTTAGTGGTTGCCCTCACCATATAGAGTCACCTAATACTGAAAAAAAATTACTAGGATTCTATTCTATCTTCTTTTTCCCAAAGCAAGTGAACAATCTCAAGACTCTTAGTAACTTCGGGATTAACGTTTTTCATTTCATTCCCATGAGAGACCACTTCCTGAACAGCACAAGACCTGATTTTGCTGTTATTAATGAACATTTTCAAACATGCAACTCTAAGATTACTATGTCTTTTCCTTGTCATGTTGATGGGCCAAGGTTAGTGGAAAACAGCTACTTTTTCATTTGTCTTATTCTACCATGGTGTATATGGAGCAAGCAAAGTTGGTATCTCTGAATTTTTACCATATTATCTATGTTCTTAAGTCAGACTAAATTTATAATAGGAGAATTTCAAAATCAGTTAAAAAGAAAAAGAAAAAGAAATAAGCAAACAAAATCAACTTAAACTAGCTCAAATAAGAAGAGTTGTTTTGGCTTGTCTGACAATAAAGCAATTCATACTGGATCCAGCAACTCACACAATTTCTCCTAACTCTTTGTGTCTCTGTCTCTCTGTTCTACTTTTAATGGCCTCATTTTCTATAGCAGAATTCTACATTCTCCTGTTAGAATAAAAAGCACTAGAGCAGATTCAGACCAAATATTTTACACTTATAATCCAGGAGACATAGCATGTATCTTCTTCTATCCCTTTGTGTCTTGGGCTTTACTCTTTCCTGTTCACTTGAATCAATTTTCAGCGTCCAGGGAAGTTCCTATCAGGCAATCAATCCCACTCAAGTCATGGAGCCAAGAATGGGTTTGGAGTATGCACATCAACATAAGATCAAAAAACTATCGATGTAAGAAAAAACATTGGAATTGAAGAGACAATCAACAGCTGTTTACCACCTTGCTTCAAGTGCATGCTTTTACCTTGAGAAAGTTTATCTGATAAATATCACCAGGAATACACTTGCAGTAAAATAAAGTCAGGTTTATTTACTCTTTGCAGCAAAGGAGAACTTCCGCTCAAGGAAAAATGGAAGCAGATGGCTGAAAGGGATTCGAAAGGGACTTATAACAGAACTGTATTTGTGCCTAATGACTGTTTCTAAGGCAAAATTTGGAGATTCAAGAACAGCTCTGGTTGTTTATCACATTAGTCTTATTCAGAAGGCAGGAGAAACAAAGCAGGACTTAGGAAATCATTTGATAAAGAAGCAATCATTGCTCAAACTATGTGGCCTTGGCAATGTCTCATTGGAAACATTCTTTGTGTTAGAAATGCCATTGTCTGATTGCTAGCAGCACTGAGCAGTGGAATTAGAATTCTATTTCTTTAACTACAAAGTTAAGATAAATGAGAAGTGTTGTGGAAACAAACAAACAAATAAAATCTTTTTATATGAAGAACCTAGGTTGAAACAGGAAATTGAGGCTGCTTTGTATGTCACAGCGATTTAAATGGTTCAGATCCTTTAAGCAAGGACAGAATATTCCATTCTCACTAATATGACTTCAAACAGTGAAGTTTCTCATATCCTAGGGTTTTAGTCAACAAGGTTTCTCAGCACTATGTGTTTGAATTTAATTAATAAAAAAAGTGTTTACATATTCAAAATACATAACTGCTACACTTTTACTTTAGGATTTTAATTTTTATACAGAAAAAAGTGACTTTTCTAATAGGAAAAAATGTTTAAATATTATATAGTTATTTTCATAATAAGCAAAGAAAAGAATCATGCCAAAAATAAACAATGATAATCGTCAATATTATTGAGTATTTGTCCTCTAAATTACCCTTGTAGGCCCTTGAATAACTTCTTAGACATCTATGGCAAAAAAGTGGCTTATTATTTTTGTTCTATTTTGTTTAATTTATTTTTATTTTTCTACAGTTTTAGATATAAAAAATTACTTTAAGTATTTTTTGTTCAAATAGTCTTTCAGGTAAGACACAGGAGATGCATATTGCTAAGAAAAAAAAGCTTGCTCGTGTTCATAAGCCAGTTAGTGCTGATGCTGGCCATAAAACACCAATACTGTGCTCTTTCTGCACACTGCACTATTACCAGCTAAGTGCCAGCCATTAGAAAAGGCCTGTGCAGAAAGGTGCATGCTGCATTGCTATAGTTGTAAGAACTGACCAAAAGTGAGTTCCTTCCTTTAAATAACCCATTGATAATCCAATACAAAAGTTCTTTCTCTTAAATAATGCATCATCTTCTTCCATATGTCTGCTACTGTTGTGCCAGTTATCTAAACACTGTTACTATTGATAAAGTCATTTCAGGTGCCATTGGAAACAACACGCTTCATGCTTTTAGTAGAAAAATATTAGCTATAGGTTTTGCCATCTGATAATTCTAAATTTTTTAGTTCAATATAGACTGAAATACGAAAATTTTTCCATTTTTTGGCACTGAAAATTCCTTTAGTATTTGAATTTGACGAGATAAGCCTTGGGAAGTAATTTTCGAATTCAAATTTGAATTTGGGGAGATAAGCCTTGGGAAATCATTTTTATTGCAGAGGGTTGGGTGCTCTCTCTCTTTCTCCACATAAATGAATAAATAAATTAAGTAATTACATTTATTTATTAAGCATATACATAAAATCATAAATACATTATATATAATAAATTATATATAATGCATTTATATGATATTGATTTTATAGACAAATTAAGCAAGTATATACCTAGAATTGAGTTTCTGTGATAGATATCGAGTAAAGTAATATTCATATTGAATTTTATAAAGCAGTGCATCTTGAGTAAGTCACATTAGTTGACATAGTGACAATTCAGAATTAAACAAATATTTGACCCTTACCACTTGAGTCTCTTGCTAGAAAGTTTTTTTTTTTATTTTAAATGTTATTATTATTTTGCCTGAGTTTGTTATTTTTTTTTTCAAGTGATTGGTGGGTATTTCTGTCTTTCTTTGATAGGTAACATGAAGCTTTTAGGATTTGAAATTATGTTTTTTTAAAAAATCTTCATTCCATACAATTGTCTTTGTCTTTTTAAATTTACCCTGTTCTAATTTTTAATCAATGATTCTGATCTTTGATTTAGTCTGTAATATAATCAAAATAAACAAAACCTCTTTCTTCATAGATGTGAGGCTGACCTTTATTATAAAAAGATGCATGGTAAAATCTATTAACTTACATCAGGAAATGAATATATATTATTTATTTTCGCCTAGTTGTCAGAGATGTTTGAACCAGAATGGTTCTTGAATAGGTGCTGGCTAAAATAAGGTTGAGACCTATGGGGCCACATTCCCAGGAGGTTAGGCATTCTTAGTCACAGGATAAAATAGGAGGTTTGCACAAAATACAGGTCAACAAGACCTTGCTGATAAAATAGGTTGTAGTAAAGAAGTTGGCCCAAACCCACCAAAACAAGATGAACAAAACAGTGACCTCTGGTCATCCTCACTGCTAAGTAACAATAAGTATAAGCAGTTGACCAGCCCGTGCTACTCTTCCTATGGAGTAGCCATTCTTTATTCCTTTACTTTCTTAATAAACTTGAATTCACTTTATGGATTCACCCCTAATTCTTTCTTGTATGAGAATCAAGAACCCTCTCTAGGAGTCTGCATTGAGACCCCTTTCTGGTAATATAGTCACGCTTATTGATAATAAGTATTTAAATGGGATAGTTCCCTTGACCCCTTCACAGGACTCACAATGGTGTTGGCTTGTTTACTCAGCCCAACGCTCTCAATTCCTCATGGGAGGTGAAGTACACAGATGAGTGGGTGCAGGGGCTGGGATGAGTGCTTCTGGGCACTAACAGGAGAAGTGGCCTGGCAGCAGCATCTAGGGGTGTCCCATGACCCCTGGAGCCACAGAGGGTGTGTGTTACAGTGTATTCTTTTAGCTTTGCCATCATCCACAGACAGATTAAGTGTTTAACAGCTCAGTGGAGGGTCAGGGTGACAGCCTTTTGCACCCACTCTCTTGGAACCCAGGTTTTTGTCTCATGTCCAGGAAGACTCAGGTTGCATGAATGAATTGAAGGGTGGTGAATATGGAGGATTTTAGTGAGGGGTGGAAGTGGCTCTCAGTGGGATAAGGAGATGGGAAGGGGATGTAGTGGGAAGGTGGTCTTCCCCTGGAGTTCAGCCATCCCTGTAAACTCCTGCCATGAAGCCATCCCCTTGAAGTAAAGGTGTTTCTCTCCAAAATCTGGCTGCAACTTCTCTTCACTCCATCTCTGCTACTCTGCCACGCTCCTACTCTGCTGCACTGCCAGTGGAGCCTGGGGTTTTTATGGATACAGGATGGTTGGTGGGGTGGGCCAAAAACAACATCCAAGCAGGAAAATAAGAACACATTTTCTCACTTTGAGCTGTGGGTCCAGGCTTGAAGATAGGGCTTCATCAGGTGAGAGGTGACAACATGCTAGCAGCCGTCACTCTCGGTGCCTCCTTGGCCTCTGCGTCCACTCTTGTGGCACGTGAGGAGCCCTTCAGCCCTCCATGACACTGTGGGAGCCCCTCTCTGGGCTAGCCGAGGCTGCAGCCGGCTCCTTCTGCTTGCAGGGAGGTGTGGAGGGAGAGGCACCTGCAGGAGCCAGAGCTGTATGTGACGCTTGCAGGCCAGCCCCAATTCCAGGTGGGCATGGGCTCCACCGGCCTGCACTCAGAGCAGCTGGCCAGTGCTGCCAGCCCCGGGCAGTGAGGGGCTTAGCGCCTGGGCCAGCAGCTGCAGAGGGTGTGCCAAGTCCCCCAGCAGTGCCGGCCAGCTGGCGCTGCTCTCAAATTCTCACCAGGCGTCAGCTGCCTTCCCTTGGGGCAGGGCTTGGGACCTGCAACCTGCCATTCCCAAGCCTATCCAACCCTTCCATGGGCTCCTGCATGGCCCCAGCCTCCCCTGCCGCAGTCCCCTATGGCATGGCACCCAGTCCCATTGACCGCCCAAGGGCTGAGGAATGTGAGCACATAGCAGGGGACTGCCAGGCAGATCTGCCTGCAGACCCTGTGTGGGATCTACTGGGTGAAGCCAGCTAGGTTCCTGAGTCCAGTGGGGGACTTGGAGAAACTTTATGTCTAGCTAAGGGATTGTAAATACACCAATCAGTACTCTGCCTCTAGCTCAAGGTTTGTAAATACACCAATCAGTACTCCGTATCTAGCTAACCTAGTGGGGACTTGGAGAACTTTTTGGCTAGCACTCTGTGTGTAGCTAAAGGATTGTAAATGCACCAATCAGCACCCTGTCTAAATGGACCAATTAGCTCTCTGTAAAATGGACCAATCAGTTCTCTGTAAAATGGACCAATCAGCAGGATGTGGGTGGGGACAGACAAGGGAATAAAAGCAGGCTGTGCAGCAAGTGGTGGCAACCCACTGAGGTCCGATTCCGCACTGTGGAAGCTTTTTTTTTTTTTGCTCTTTGTAGTAAATCTTGCTGCTGCTCACTCTTTGGGTCCATGCTTCCTTTAAGAGCTGTAACACTCACCACGAAGGTTTGCAGCTTCACTCTTGTTAGCAAGACCACGAACCCACCAGAAGGAAGTAGCTCCAGACACATCTGAACATCTGAAAGGAACAAACTCTGGACACACCATCTTTAAAAACTGTAACACTCACTGTGAGGGTCTGCAGCTTCATTCTTGAAGTCAGCGAGATCAAGAACCCACCAATTGTAGACACATATGGACCTCGCCACTTTCTACCTAGTATTTCCCTGCCTTCTGTCTGTATCAACATGGTGTTCAGGGCCTTTCTCCATTCTTCCAAACATAAGTTTACCATAGAAATGTTGTTGAAGAACTTCAAGAATCCTTTCACAAGTATCTTATTTGATGTCTTTGATAATGATGAATGTTGTCTTTAAATAAATTTTCTTTGTTCAAGGAACCAAAGGCTAGCCTGAAAAGGAACAGAGGTAAAGCAAAGTTGAGACAACTTTATTTACATTAAAATATTTATTTGGTAACCTCTGGGAGAAGTGCTCTAACTTTACTGACATTTATATTTTGACCCTTAAAACAGACAATATGGGGTAGGATGTTCAATTAGAACACAAAAAAATTGGGGAAAAGACAAATCTCTGCTATCAAAAAGATGTTGGAGGGCTATCTTCTTGAATAAAATTACTTGGGATATAAAATCTCACATGGAAAGAAAGAAAAAGAAGGTTCAGGCCAGGTGCAGTTGCTCACGCCTGTAATCCCAGCACTTTGGGAAGCCGAGGTGGGGAGATCACGAGGTCAGGAGATCGAGACCATCCTGGCTAACAGTGAAATCCCGTCTCTACTAAAAAATACAAAAACATTAGCTGGACGTTGTGGTGGGCACCTGTAGTCCTAGCTACTGGGGAGGCTGAGGCAGGAGAATGGCATGAACCTGGGAGGTGGAGCTTGCAGTGAGCTGAGATCACCCCACTGCACCCCAGCCTGGGAAACAGAGCAAGACTCTGTCTCAAAAAAAAAAAAAAAAAAAAAAAAGTTCTTTGCCTGGCTGACTGGAATTAATTCTTCACTCTCCAGTTGCTCTTTAAGAATCTACTTTCATTCATTCAGCAGACAATTTTGAGTATCACTTTGTGTCAGACATGATTCTTAACTTTAGAAATCTACAATAATGATCATTATGAAAGTAGACAAATTCCTTGCTTTTAGGGAACTTACTTTGTAGTGAAAGATGGCAGAAATAAATAAGAAAATAAATATATAACATTCCAAACAAAATTTGGAGTGAGAGTTAGGAACATTCATTCAACATAATTATTTCACATTTATTATGTGCCAAGTGCTATCTCAGATCTTGAAAATATAAAGAAGAAAAAAAAAAGTTCTATCTTTGGGAATTTATAGTGGGAAACATACACAGGAAAGGTTAAAAAAATAAATAAATAAAAATAAAGTTGTGCAGAAGAACAGATGTAAAATACAGGAATTTATGATATTCTGGTTACTCAGCTTCTATCCTATTGTTATGATAATTGGGAGGAGACCATCAGAGTGAGCCATCTTTGATTCATCCTCAAGGCTGGGGGCAATGTTGCAGTCCAGTAAATACAGTACCTTATCAATTGGCTGCCACATGATTGATGATATGATTATCATTATTGAATTTAGATATATTTTTATATTGTCAAAGTAACTGATAAGTGAAAGAGCTATGGGTATTCTGTAGAGCAGCACTGTCCAATAGAAATACAATACAAGTCACAAATAAAAAGATATATATATAATATAAAATTTTCCAGTTACCTGGTAAGAAGTAAAATACATTTTTATAATACATTTTTAGCTAAATATGTTGAATATATGATCATTTCAAAATTTAACAGTGTAAAACCTATTAGTGAGATGTATACATTTTTTTTCACACTGAGTTTTCAAAATTGAGAATTTCCACTTAAGCATAATTCAATTTGGACTAGTGATATTTCAATTACTCTGTAGCTCATGGTTACCATATTACACAGAAATATGTCATTTTTTTTTCCTCACAGTGTTCCTAGATGTCTATGTCAGAGAATAAAAATATATAGAGAGATAGATAGATTTCAATATGGTTAGAGTATAGATCTTCCCGGTTATTTTTAATACTGCACCTGGCAATTTTGGGGACTTTCCTGCTTGTTATGTTAAATATTTGGTAAATATCTACAATGAGTTACAAGGTAGTAGATATGAGTATGTGGAAAATAATGGAGCCACAGATAAAAGGTGAATTACTAAATTTCTGAGCGTCTCCCATCCCCACTAAATTATTGTAAAACTTTGAGTTATTTTATGAATCAGGCACAAAAAACGATGTTTTCTTTCTTTCTCTCTTTTTTTTTTTTTTTTTTTTTTTTTTTTTTTTTTTTTTTTTTTTTTTGTCTCCATAGCAATGAGAATATTAACGGTGAGGCTTATGTGTCCCCAGATTTTCTGAAATTGCAAAGTACAATGTAACAAACTAGAAACTGCATTTTTCCTGATTCCTCATTGAATTGCATAGTCAGTAAGCGCTGCCAACTTGCTGACTATATATATTTTTAAGTCCAAAAGGCAAAAGGTGGGTATTCACCATTGACCTGTTTGTCAAAAACACTGAACAGTTTTTCTAGATGTTGACAGTTTATCTAATTTTTTCTTCCTGTGTTGTCCTTACCTCCTTCTCTCTCAGGTGTTTTCTATCTGTGCCTTTCAGAATGTTTGTTCAGATGATGCCTGGATTTACAAAGTCACTAAAAAATAAGATTTAACTTTGTGAATCCAGAGCTGAGAGCCTATTATCTGGAAAGTTAAATTGTAGTTGTCACAGTCCTTTATAACATTAAAAAAAAAAATCTATGTTTGATATTCAATTAATATATTATTGGTAATTATGATCCTTGTTGTATATTGAAAATACTAAGAATGAATTGTCCTCTAAATCTAATGTAGTGATATTAATATAGGATTCAGATTAAAAAGTTATTTTTCTATGTATATAATTTGATTCATTAAATGAAAAAGTTAATTGCATTATTCTTCACAGCAATAATTTATGACTAACTTCTATTTTTAATTCTTTAACTGAATATTTCATTGATAGCAATATAAAACATTTTTCTTGTTGCTAACCATACCCCTGCCTTTGTTTCAGGTCAATCAATATTGAAGCATTGATCTTATCTAAGTTACAACTTTCTCCTCATTAATACAACTTGAGGACACTCAATAAACAAACTGAAAATGCAGCCATGAAATATACACAACAGAATACATCATAAAACTTTTAACTTTTCTCTCTGTTGATTTACTGATGAAATGTTCAAACCCCTCAAAAGCTTTTAGTATTGCCTAATATATTTACTTCTATTTGCATCACATTGATGCACTTTACCCAAAGTATTGACTTGAGAAGAAAAAGTTCTGCCAAATTCCTCTAAACATCATTTGTTGGTTACTGTACACAGTTTTAAGTGAATTTTCTTCTAAATACAATTTATTTTGCTTTAAATTTTTGGGTCATTATTTGAAATTTAGGGATTAACCAAGTTTACTAGCTGATACTTTTATGATTTTATTATAAAGTTCTTTAAACAAGTCTGTGAATTTCATTTTATTTTTTCACTGACACTATACATTCTTACTTAAATCTGTATTCTATACTACTGAACTGTACCTTTCTTTGAAGTTATCATAATTAGTTTTTTAAATGTATATAACACTTTTGTTTTCCTTTGGTATTGGAATCCACAGGTCTAACAATGTTAGTATTTTGTCCCCTATATTTTATTTGTTATAGCATGCTATAAAAGCTTTGTGTAGATGTTTAAAATTTCATTAGATGTTTTATTAGTTATACTTCATGCTATTTTTTAAGGTAAGAAAAGCATTACTATTCTATAGCTTAAAAAATGACATAATAAAGAGTCAATTATAGAAATTTCAAATGATCTATTTAAAATTTACAGGCTTTTGCAGTGGACCAGGTTGCCTCCAGAGATCCAGTGCCCCAGTTGCCTAGATAGACAGATAGATTAATAAAATGGAATTTCTTGGCATCATTTTAATCTACTTATTATAAACCTATTCATTAAGTAGTTAGACAATGAAACAAAAACTTGGTAATGGGATGAACACAATAAAGGTAGGGTATCTTACCGTCAGCAGGCTAAAGTACAGAGCTTACATAGGTTCTCAGGATGTTTATTGTGGCAAAGATTCACAACAAATAATTTTGACCAAATGAGAAACATTTGAAATAAAACCAAATTAAGATATAGAGAGTGGGCCAAATTATATGAAAGATTTTTTATTTAACATTGTCTTAACTTTTTATTTCAAAATTAATTTAGATTCACACTACATTGAAAGAAATAAAAAAAGGCATAGAGAGGTTCTGTGCATGCTCCACCATTTCCCCAATGGTAACCTCTCGAGTAACTATAGGACAACATTAAAACCAGGAAATTGTCAATGGTACATCCCACTAAATTTACTACACATGCTCATTTGTGATACATAAATGTGACAAGGGGATGGTATGTAGAGCTATAAATGCACATCACATGTATAGACTAATGTAACTACCACCACAGGCTCCATCATGCTAAGCTTTTGTGGCCACACCCAACCTCTCTCTCACTCCCATCCCTAACCCCTCAAAACCACCAATGTTGTTCATCTTCATAATGTTGCTATTTAACAATGTTAAATAAGGGAAAAACTATAGTATCTAGCCTTTTGAGGTTAGCTTTTTTTCCCACTCAGCATAATGCCCTTGACATTTATCTAAGTTATTCTATCAGCCCTATATTTTTTCCAATCTTTCTCCTCTCTTTCTGTGATTTCAGTGATATGAATGCTAGATAACCCTGCTTTGGTCTACCAGTCCTTGAGGCCTTGTGTTTTTTCTTAGTTTATGTTCTCTCTGTTGTTCAGATAGAGTAATACCTGTTCATCTGTCTTTGAGTTTGCCAATTCTTTTCTGTCATCTCTACCCTGCTATTAAGCCTATCCATCGAGGTGATTTATAGTTTTGTTTTTCTTCAGTTACTATATTTTTCAGATCTGTGATTTCTTTTTTAAATATCCTTTATACTTTTGAGAAGATTTTCTACTTTTTAAATTCACTTCAACAATGTTCATAATTGTTCACTTAAGATTTTTATAATGGCTGTTTTAAGATTCTTATCAAGGTATCTTGTTGATTTCAAAGTTGGTATATCTTCATTGTATTTTTTCACACAAGCTGTGATTGTCCTAGTTATTGGTATGATGAGTGATTTTTTTATTGTATTGTGGAAATTTGGGGTATTGTGAGACCCTGAATCCTATACACTGGGTTTTTTTTTTTTTTTTCCTTAACAGGTAATTTCCCTAATTAGGTGCAGTGTGCAGGTTCCAGTATGTGAGTGTGTTCAGATTCCTGTTGGGACTCACTGACATCACCCAAGCAAAATTGGAGTAGTAAATGATACTCCTGTATTCAGTCAGGTGGGGAACAAGTTCAATTTTTCCTAGTTCCTACTCACACACTGTTGGTGAATGCTGAACATGAACTTACACTACCTTGTTCTTCTAAAGTGGGATGTAATCTCAGCTCACCCCTTAGCCACTGACATCATTAAGGGCAGAAGTAAAGGACCAACTTCTACGACCTCATTGCCACATAGTAAGAATGGTAGTTCAGGTTTCACCAGTCCCACTGATATCAAGGAGGTGTAGAAGTTGAATATACACTAACACCACACTTTACCATCTTGGTCTCCTCATGCTGTTGGGTGGGAGTGGAGGATCAGCTCCCAGCTGGATCCTACTGTCACCAGCTACATAGGAGAGCAGAGCCTTATGAGTCCCCGCCAGGTCCGACCCACAAATGCTGGCTGAACGATGGATGAACAAATGCACTCTGACACTGATATCCAGTGAAAGAGCAGGCTAGGGGACTGGGCTGCCAACAGACACCAGGGAGGGTTCTGTAAAGAGTCAGCCGCTGCAGCCCTGACCAGCTGGCATTGTGGGTGTTTATTTAGTATAGATCTAATGACAAAGACCTTGAGTCAACACACTTGTGGATAATTAACATGGTCGCCCTCCCCGGAGAGAGCAGTCCTGCACACGAATGATCAAACGTCAGTCTTAGGAAAACATGAGTAAACAAACTATTTAGATAAACTCCTCTACATTCCCTTGTTATTTGCTTTTAACTATTAGCTCAAGGTAAGAGTAACAAGCTGCCTTCAGCCATAACCCTTTCCTAAAGTTTTTGCAGAACGTTTTGGCCTTCCAAGAAGGTTTGCATTTTTCCTATAATTTTCTTTTGTAATTTCTCCCACCGCCCTGACCAAAGTCCTACAAGGCCCACCTTATATTGTCTCACAATCTCGTGGCTTCTGGATGGGGATGGGGCCCACTTCTCCACCAGGTTCTGCTTTCACCAGGACAAGATAAGTGGAGTATTGACTAGCCACTTTGTCAAGTCTCACTGATGCTGAATGGACTTGGAAGCTCAGCTCCCTACCGGACCCCCACAACACTATCCCTGCAGGTAAATTAGAGCACTCCCTGATTCTGCTGAGCAGAGGACTAAAAATCAGCTCTCTAGGACACACTGACACTACTCTGGCAGTCACATTAGGGGATTTTTTTTTTTTTTTTTAATGTTAAATGGTAGATGGAAAAACAACTCTTATGGTAGGCAAATTTAAAAAATTTCCCCTAAGATTTCCCTTCTTAATCCCTATGTCCATGATATAATGAGACATCTTGCCCATGATTACGTTATGTTACATGGCAATATGGATTTTTCAGATATAATTAAGGGTGCTAATCAGTTCACATTGAGTTAATCTAAAGGGAAATTATCTTAGTGGGCCTAATCTAATTACATGAGCTCTTTAAAAGTAGACACATTTCTTCTATCTGGTAGCAGAATAGGAAAGTCAGAAATAGTCAAAGCAAAAGTAATGCATGTATTTGTGCTGGCTTTAAAGATGGAAGTGCAATGTTCAAGGACAATAGTGTCTAGGAGCTGAATGCAACCCCTAATCGGTAGCCAGCATGAAAATGGGGACCTCATTTATATAACCACACAGAAATTAACTCTATCAACATAAAGCAGATTGTTTTCTAGCACCCAGCTTAGAGTCTATTTTAGCCAACACCTTGATTTCAGCTTTGTGAGCTCCTTAGACCAGAACTTAGTTGAATCAAACCGACTCCTATACTCCGAACTGGGTTAATAAATGGATTTTTTAATCTACCAAATTTGAGGCAATTTGTTATTCTGAAATAAGAAATGAATACAAATGTGGTCCATGGAAGTTGCTGCTGCCATGACAAATATATACAAATGTGGAAGTGACAGTAAAAAGCCGATATACTTCTATATTCAGTACCAAAAGCAATACCCATAGAGGGGAATCTGAGTGCTGCCTGTTTTTACTAAGTAAGAGATATAAGATCAGCTTCCCTCTAGGCTCCACCAATATTGATAAATACAAGAATCTAAATGTTACCTCTTGGTCCTGAGTTGTGAGAGTATGATGGAAGATTATTTCTCTCCTTAACCCTACTGAAACAAATGAGGGCACAAAATCAGTTTCTGTATGATATTCTACACTGTTAGGCCACTCTTTTGCTGGTTTCCTGGGTAGAAGGAACAGACTGATACTGATGTGTGTGTGTGTGTGTGCTGATATTGATACTGTGTGTTTGTGATTTTTGTGACCTTTTATTTCTGTGTGTATGTGTGTGTACTTTTTGGTGGTTCCAAGTTGTAGGCAACTCCAGCACTCTTGTACGATATATGAAAAGCATAAAGGAAACCAGGGAACTCACCCTTAGGTTGTTCTTTAAATCTAGAGGTCCGTGGGAAGTTTATCTTCTTCTTTGCATGTTGTAATTGTTAATTTTATGTGTTAAGTTGATTGGGAAATGGGGTGTCCAGATATTTGGTTAAACATTATTTGGGTGTTTCTAGATGAGATTAATATTTGCATTAGCAGACTGAGTAGAGCAGATTGTGTTTCCAGTGTGGGACATTTTGTGCTTTGTTTTGCCTGATAGACACAGTGAGTCCTATCCAGAAATAGGACCAGAAGAATTGTGAAGTAAACCACATAATGTTTTTCACCATACATTCAATAATATTTTTTTAATCAAGGTAGCATAGATGACAAAGGCAGCTTTAAATGGAGGAAAAATTCCTAAGAGATGGTAGGAAATGGGGGAGTGGTAATGACAAACCAATGGCAATAATTAAAAGTAGAGTGAGGGCAATTGATTATATGAATAAGAGGTTCAGAGGTTTTTCTAAGACAGGTTTATTAAACTACATGATTCTGTCCCTTGACTGTCATCCCTGGATCACTACCAAAGCCATCCATAGTATAGCACTTTACAATATGCGAATCTCATGATGGTGACCTTAATTTAATAACTGAGGGATGGCCCAGGTCATCAAATAATTACTAGAATTTAGATTAGGGCAATGTATGATTTCTGATTTATCCTAATTCACAGTGGTATTTTGAAAGTAAAATCAATTTGTTTGCTCTAATTGAATGCTATGGTAGCAGAATATGAATGAACAAAATCATAAATGAAGATGATCTGTGGAGATGACTCTGGTTTTATGCTGGATGTAGAGAACATGGATTTAAACAATTTGGCATTTTAAAAATTCTCTGAATCTCTCTATTTGTGATATGAATCACAGTTTGAAAGCTTTGTTACTGTATGGAATTTGCAGCTATGATTCTTTGTTATCACAAAGACTCGATAATGGAGCCGAGGAAAAGTATAAAAGAAAGCTCTAATGGATTTTCCCGCCTCCATATCTTTGATGGTAAGTAAGTGAGCAGCAGTATTAACAATACATAGGTCAGGAAAAGGAGAGAGAACCTCCTGTTAAAGGATTCTTAGATAAATTTCATCTCAAAGTTGATTTCATGGAAATGCAAAGAATGCCCACAGGGATCCTTAGGATTTCAGGGCTGCTCTTTCAAAGTTTTAAAACTTTTAGAGTACAAAAATGAAATATAGACTTCAGTGAAGGAAGCAATAATTTCCTGAATGTTAAAGGAAAACACTAAATGGTTATATAAAACTGGAAGTAAACTTTGTTTACAAATGCAGCCATATTGTTCTCAAATTCAGTATCAAAATCAATCAAGACAGAAAAGCTAAAGTGTCATTTACGAGCTATTCCCTCATGGTTCCTTTTTACTCAAATCACATTTGGAACCTGAGTTGTGTTCTGTGATAGAAGGTAACATTTGTTGAATGTATTGGGTGGCATTTGCAATATGTCCTTACTGAAACCTCAAATAATATTTATAAAAAAAGGTTCAATCAAAAAACATTTTCAACCCATTTACTGATAATACTATATAATCTTCATTACTTTTCTTATTTCCAAATATATGAGTTTTTCCCCAAATGACTATGGTAAAAAGGAAAAAAAAAAAAACAGTAATTTTTATAGAGCAGGCACCCAAGGTTTTAAGGTGTTTCTTACGTTGATGAATGTGTATTGTTGGCTAGGTTGGTTGTAAGCAGTGTCTAAAATGAGCTCAAGACTGTTTTCAGGTAAGAAACAAAAGAAACATATGTAAGAAAAGGGAGCCTGTATTTATATTTCAAATGAAGCTTTTTTTCCTATATAGATTTTTATAAATAAAAAAGTAAAATTCTAAATAAAGTTAAAAAAAAAAAACAATATTTTCTGAACTCCTGCAAAATTTAAGTTTGTCATTGCCTTTCCAACACCAGATGTTTTTTGCTGCCATAAAAAATGTTTATACATGAGCAAAGATTTTCAAATTGGGGAAAGATACAAGAGGTGGAGAAATGGACATATGTATTCAATACAATGACATACAGCTAATTATTTTTCAAAATAAACTAGATTTTTTTTTTTTTTTTTTTGCCTGAAATGGCTTAAATTTTGCTACAATCTACAAAATAAAAAAGAATTTTGTAACCACAGATGGTGTTGATGTTGCAGTGAGCTCTGATGTTGCCACTGTTCTCCTCTCCAGCCTGGATGACAGAGCAAGACCCCATCTCAATTAAAAAAAAAAAAAAAAAAAAAGAAGGCTTTAAATGTAAATGATTTATATTTAATATATGATAAAAACTTTCAAATTCATAGAAAAAAGATGTCTTACTCAATACATGTTGTTATGATGACTGGCTAGCCATTTGGAAAATACAGTGAAAGCGGATTTCCCACTCCCTACACCAAAAATAATTCCAGCTGAATTAAATTTTTTAAAGGCAAATAATAAATCATGGATGAATATTCATATTATAAATGAATAACAAAATCCTAGAAGTTATGCAGCCTTATATTGAAATAAAATTATTAAAAATAAATTCAAGAAGACAAATTCAAAAGCTAGTGTTATTTTTATATTTTATGGATAAAAGAGACAAAAAACAAATTACTTTTATTATGAAAGGAACATTAATAAATCAATCCATTAAAGAGAAATATCTCAAATAAAAGGAGAGCAGAAAAGTGAAAAACAAATTCTCAAATGATCAAACTTGCTAATAATGAGATTAAAAACACTTTTAAAAGTATGTGTCTATCTAATTTATATATAGCAATAGATCAATATATTTATGTTAGATTAGCAAAAATAATTAAAATTATTGTTAGCATAAAGAAAAAAGGATTCTATCATATGATTTGTTACATCATTTAGGATGACCATTTAATAGCCAGAAGTTTTACAGTGTGCTTTACTAAACCCTCAGCCTTAAGAATCAGCATGATATAGTAACATGAATGCGGGATGGGACAACCGTGGCATATGCATAGAAAGGTTTCAGTGTTTTGAACAATTTTTTGAAATTTTTTTGCAATTTTCTTCATTAGCAGATTAGTAATACTGGAAATATGAACTACCCATAAGACTGCATATGTTTGTGGCAACAGCAAGAAATATTCTAAATGAATATTTAGAATTTACTGTGAAAAAACAACAAAAAATTATAAAATATTAAACAATATGATTCTGTTTATTAAAAATATAATATAATTTATCAAAAACATTTAAACTATATATAAAAATAAATTAGCCATGTTTAGTCATTTATTAAACAAATATTTTGAAAACCTACTCTGAGACAGTTATGAGATGCTTTCTGTTTTTTATTCAGTAATTATTTTACAATAATTAATTATTGATTATTATGTAATAATTGGTATGCCAACAGTTGGCACACATATATCTACACAGTGAAAATAAACAATAAAATGAACACCTATAAATCCACAACCCAAGTTAACTAGAATGTTGCCAATAGCATTACATCATCTTCTATGCTTCTCCATACTACCATCCAAAGTCTTCTTTCAAGTTTAATTGTCACCCCCAAATTTGTGTTTATGATTCTCTTGCTTCTCACTTTTATATTTCACTGAAGTATAATATATATACAGAAAACAGTAAATATTGATCTATGTTGTTCATAAGTCACGAGTTTACTCATTCCCATTGTTTGATAGCATTCTATGATATGCATGTACAGAAATTTATATATTACATTGTTCCTGTTCTATATGCTTATTATTTAATTATATATATACTTTGATCAACACATATATATGCATTTTGTTTCATATATAGCTACAATTAATGGGCCAAAAACTATAACTTGGTTCAACTTTTTCAGGCAGTATCAAATAGTTATCAAAAATGACTACATCAATTTACACTTTGACTATCATTGTGAAAGTTCCAGGAAATTCACATGCGCACTAATATTTGATAGTGTCATCACCACAATAGGTTAAATTATTAATAAAAATATCTACTCCATTTACCTCGTGTCATTACATGTAGTCTAATTATCCGTAATTACATTCTAGGCTTATTCATGTGAATTGCTTTGGTCAATCAAATGTCATTAGGTAAGTGCAAAAGTAATTGCGGTTTTTGCCATTATTTTTAATGGTTAAAAACTTCAATTACTTTTCCACTAACCTAATACCTTTGCCATGTAAGTAGATTAATGAGAAACACTTTCCTGGTTGGGTTCCCTATCTTGTGATTCAATAGTTTCCACAACAAGAATATGGCCAGGTTAGCCTTACTATCTCAGAAGAATGAGGTACGTGTGAAGCAGAGCAGAACTAGCCATGGAGCCTATCTTGGAATAGCCAACCTGAAATCTAGTGAGCTAAATAAATGTTTACTGTTTTATCATGCTGACATTATGTGATTATTTCTTACGTAGCACTATTTTTTATTTTTTTCTGAAAAAAGACTTTGTTAGGAACATGACATTATTATGACGATATATAGTTAACTAATATTTTAACCATTATTTTGTGTAAAAAGTTATATTATATTGCATTGGTTTGGGTTTCTATTTTCCGGGTAACTAATGAAGTAGAACACATTTTCTTATCATGATTAGCCATTCAGACATCCTGTTTTGTGACATGCCCATTCAACTCTTTTCCTCACTTTTCCACTGTGTTATCTGTGTTTTTGTAGGAGTTCTATGTATATACTAATAATATATACATGTATACTATATTCATAAGTATTATATCTGTGTAGTATAGATAAATAGAACTACATTATTATTCATATTCTGTAAATGAATTATTTATTTGTATTATATAGATTATTTTCCTCTATAGAATACCTTTTCACGTACATATTGTTATTTTTAATAGGTAGCTGTTAGTTACAATGTGGCTTAATTTATTTTTTTTTCATTTACCAAAAGCTTTTGTGTTTTGGTTTCAAAATATTTTAATACCCTATGAATATGAAGATAGCATACACTTTAATTTTTTATTCTATGAGTTAGCTTCACAAGTCTCATGGATTTCCATATTTAATAGACCAATCTTCCATATTGAAAAACTCACATTTTCATGACTACAGTCTTATGTTACTTTAAACAAAAATCAATGTATATAATTACAGATCTGCTATGGTTGCATAAAGTAGATTCAGCCTCTTCTGCTAGCTGTTTCATTTTAAGGAAGAACTTTAAGTATTGGTTTGATTATTTAATACTTATAAACAGTATATTTTTCTAGTTTTTTGTATGAGGTTTGACAAGTTATTTTTCTAGCAAGTTGGACATTTTGTTTGTCTTCAAATTTATATCATTTAGATTTTCATAACACCTTGTAATGATGATATTATAAAATTTATGCTAATTTTATTTCTTCAGACTCTTTGTTTATTCTTTGATTTATGGTGCCAGAAGATAGCACTTTATTAGCTTTATCAAGAAAAAATCCTTTAGGTCTATATTTAATATTTCCTTGAGATTTTTGCTTTACTTGTTTGTTTTCTTCTTGGTTATTTAGAATTTTTTATTGTTAATCTAGATTTCAAATTGAATGTTAATTTCATTTATTCAAAAATTGTGGTGTTTTAATAGCTACATTTAATGTTATCATTTCTAAGTGTTTAGCCACATTCTATAGTTTTGAAATGTATAGTGGTTATTTCAAATAATATGTAACTTATGTTATAATTTTTTCACCCAAAAGTTATGTATATACAAGTTGTGTATTCGCTTTTGCATTACTTTGGTTTCTCCCTTTATGGATTTGATCCCTTTAAGTATATTTGTTAATGGACCCCGTGAACTCCGGATTGTATTCCTGAATGTTTGAATTTTCCATTGTTGATTTACCACCCATGGATCTTTACTGTGGTCATCATTTGTGGCCTTGAAGAAGCTACTTGCTGTCTTTTATGAAATTTGCCAAGATGTCACTCTCATGGGGCCAATTTGATGGTCTAGGATCATAAATTAAAGATCAACAAACACAAATTTCAACAAGTAGTAGCAAATACTCCATACAAAATTGATGAGAAGTTGGGGCAAGTTTGGCATTACACAATTCTAGGCTAGTATATTGGTAGCAATTATACAGTAGGGGAAAGAAGAAAAAAATGGATGAAGTAGGTAGTTAGAAAGGTAATCCAACAGGGCAAAGCAAGGAAGGAAACATACATATTCTAGGAAAGTCTATTAGTTAGACATGAGATCACCATATATTATAATGCTGTTGAAATTAGCTCTATCCTCCATCAAATTTTAGGTAAATGGGTGAAGGCCCTAGCTGGTTTGAGCTGAAAAATTAGATTTTCATAATATGTTGACGTCCAAGCAATAAATTCTCAGTGATAACAGTATGACTATTAAACAAAATGAGTCTGAACTTCAAATCAAACAATTATTTATCTTCATTATTACTTACATCTTCCTTTATATGCCTCTCTTTACTCTTTTTCTCTAACTTCACCAATCTTCTCTTCTTTAATTTTATAAATCACTCTTTCCCTAATATGTTTTTCTTTCCTCTTTATTTTATCTGAGTCATTACTTTACGCATTTTTTTCAGGGAATTATACATATTGGCTCTAGAAATATCCCAAGTCCTCCCAACCCCTACCACCTGCCACCAGTACCTTGTCTCTAGTCACACATAAATATTTCAAGGTTACTTCTGGCAGCCCACAATGGGGAGATTTCTCATAGAATGTCCATCCTAAGTAAAGGACAAATGAAATAATCTTCTGTAGTTTATAATTTCTATTTTGGAGTTCCTACATTTTCTTACAAGCTATCTGTTTTACTTGTAAATAGTCTTTCTTATTTAGTTGAAGTGAAGGGATTGAGTGGTATGAGGCTGCCACTGGCATAATTCATTGTTTGTAAGCATGCCTACAGGTTTAAAAACTTTAGCAGTTTGTAAACCAGAGCAATTCAAAAACTAAAAATTTTATATATATATATATATGATAGAGTATTTTTCTTATATATTTTTATCTTTTCTGGGACAATCCACAAATTATATGATTTGAATCTAAAAGTGTATCTTTGTTTTGGATATTAAACTTTCATATCTTACAACCCAAAGAAAATTCTCTAAATTCTCACTATCACTTTGCTGATTGTCATTTCTCGAATTATCAAACACACACAAAGGCATCTGTGAAGACGATGGCAGAGACAAACAATATATTGGAAGATAGTGGAGCACTGTATTCAACAGCTCTGTGCTGTTTTCACCAACCATGACACCATGTTCAGTACTTCAAATCTTTGTCCTTAGATCTCATCAGAACTTTTCAAAATGTCTTTTGGTTATTTTTTCTAACCAACACCCTGGTGAGACAAAAAATCTGAAACCCTACTCACCTGTAGTCTTACATTGTTTCTTGTAACCATGTGTATTCTGCTGTAATTCCATACATAGAAAGTACTAGGAATAAAATCAATACTGACATTTGTCTGCAAGCTATGTAGAATGTCTGACAAGTCATGCGATTACTTTACAAAGTAAAAAACAGACACTTTGATAACTGAAGTGATTACCTTCCATTCCTCTCTGCCATCAAAGCTGTTAGTTGCCAGCCTTCATCTTAAGGATGGAATTCAGCTGTTCATAGAAACCTCGCTTAATGAGGAATGGCTGGGCTGGTGACAAATGATCATTATGCTTCCTTCTTTGCAAAAAAATGCCATGACATGATGAAGTGCTCTAATCGATTTCAGCCTCTCTTTTGTTGTCAAAAAATCTATTAACCTGTAAGGAACTGTGGCCTTAAAGGCCAAAGAGTCTGCATTGCTGACTGAGGAAGATCCATATTTTTTGTTTGTCAGTTTTGCCCAAATTAAAGGAATAAAAAAAGCAGGCTGTAATCTTTTTTTTTCATTTTACAAATGGCATGTTTTCATTTTCACTCTGTCTGATTTCTCATCCTGAGGTGATAGGGTTTTTAGATAGCTCAAAGTGTTCTGTCTGGACCCTTCCTATATCGGAGATGCTTTTAGAATTTTACACTCAATGCAGCACAAGCTACCACTTAATTCTCCTTGGCAATATCTCCAATATTTATCTGAGGAATGAAGGTTTAATATTTCCACCAGAATCCTTGATTGTATCAATCTTTGGGCCAACCAACCTTACTTTTCCAAAGAGTAAAAGCCAGTTTAAATCAAGACTCATAATAGCAGGATTCTGGGATATTACTGTAGAATGATTGAAGTATTGAAATTATTAAATGAATTCAATATTATTGACATCTTTGACAAATGTTATCTTTTAAAGTTCTTATGATACTGTCAGATAAAAAAACAGTAAAGTTCATCTTGAGTAAATAAGTCATCACATATTTTTGCAAGGACAAAATACGTTTATGTTAATTTTCTAGTTGGATAGAAATTAATGTCTTGAAAGATTTTTATGTATCTATTTATAGATATATATCTAGATTTATATGTGTTATATAAATATATATGTATTTACATATGTAGTATGTATTATGTATTAAGAGATATGTGTCTATATTATTTATATAAGTATTATATAAAATGTATTACATATATATTTGTATATGTATTATTTATTTTCATGTGTCTATATGTAATATATATTTTATATAGACATATATAAACACATATATAAATCTAGAAATATATTTTATATATAAACACACACACATGCATACACACACACGTACACACACACACACTATTTGAAAATTGTAGCACATACACACACATAGTATTTGAAAATTGTAGCTCTGGGCATTCTATATCATGGGTAAGGGAGAATAAATATTTTAGGGTTGTGAAATGAACCCTAACAGCCAACATATAGCCATGTGTCAGAAACTTCCTTGTTTTGGGGTTCTTCCCTTTACAGACCATCTGAAGTATCTCCCTTTGCTCATGGATAGAGTCCTCTCTCACATGCTTTCGTAGAGTAACGATGGGAAGGGCATGCTAGGAAATGTAGATGTGAGCTAAAGCAAGTCCTAAGGAACATCTTCTGTTGGTCATTATTATTATTATTATTTTTTTTTTTTTTTTTTTTTTTTTGAGACGGAGTCTCGCTCTGTCGCCCAGGCTGGAGTGCAGTGGCGCGATCTCGGCTCACTGCAAGCTCCGCCTCCCGGGTTCACGCCATTCTCCTGCCTCAGCCTCCCGAGTAGCTGGGACTACAGGCGCCCACAACCGCGCCCGGCTAATTTTTTGTATTTTTAGTAGAGACGGGGTTTCACCGTGGTCTCGATCTCCTGACCTTGTGATCCGCCCGCCTCGGCCTCCCAAAGTGCTGGGATTACAGGCGTGAGCCACCGCGCCCGGCCTCTGTTGGTCATTATTAACTTAGGTCTTCGTTTTCCATACTTTCCTAATCTACTTCTGGCCTTATAATCCATACTCTTTTAGATTAAAATATATTCAATGAATTTCTGCTCTCTTTTTTGTTCTTCATTAAACCTTACTTTCAGAAAATAACTGTTTATAACCAGAGAACATCTTCAAAATATTAATAATAGTGGTAGAGCATAGTGGTTTTCCAATCAGAATGGATGGCAGCTATGGTGCTAGAACAGGAGTATGGGGACCCTTGACTTAATAAGACACAACCCCTTGAGGATTAAGTATTGGGGAATGGGATTGCTTCCCAGCACCTTTAAAATCACACTACAGCTAAGCTGTTTTTCCTCAGGTCATTAATAAAACAATTTAACAATTAGATTCATTTCTTTAGCTAATTTGCCTCTGAACACTTTACAGATGTTTTATTTTGGAAATTTAGGGAATCTACATTTCTATGGCTTGAAGTAAACTGGTCCTGGGGTTATGTGCTAAAGGAACCACTAAGCACAAAATCAATGAATTTTAAATTTCTTTACCTTGGTGATTGTTGAAATGCTGTTGGTTATTGCAGTCTCAGTAAAAGTGAGTGTCAAAATACTTTATTACTGTAAATTAGTTTAAGATATATTGTAAAATAACAAATTGTTAGATATAGTTTGCTAACATCATAAATGTGCTTTTTATTACTTGTGAAAATATATGTGAAAATTCTGAATAAGATATTAGCAACATAACTCAACAATATATCAAGAGTAATACAATATGGCCAAATAGATTTAACTTCAGAAATGAAAGGGTGATTTCAATACAAGTATATCTGTCTATATAGTCAATTACATCAGCATATAAAGGGGAAAAAAACTTAAGAATAAACATAAAAATATGGAACGAGGCTGGGAGCAGTGGCTCACACCTATAATCCCAGAACTTTGGAAGGGTGAGGCATGCAAGCAGATCACTTGAGGTCAGGAGTTCAAGACCAGCCTGGTCAACATGGCAAAACCCCATCTCTACTGCAAATACAAAATTAGCTGGGTGTGGTGGCACACGCCTGTAATCCTAGCTACTCAGGAGGCTAGGACAGGAGAATCCCTTGAACCCAGGAGGTGGAGGTTGCAGTGAGTCGAGATCATGCCATTGAACTCAAGCCTGGGTGACAAGAGTGAAACTCTCTCTCACAAAAAAGAAAAAAAAAAAAAATATATATATATATATATACACACACACACACACGGAACAGACATTTGATAACATTTAGTCACTATCATAAATAAGACACTAAACATAAATAATAGAAGAAAACTATAAAAATATTATAAGCTATTTAAAATAAATTAATAAAAATATGCCAATGTAAAATCTTAAACACGTTTTAATTAAAATCATGGGCTAGCCAGGGATACCAGCTGTCACCTGTATTTGTTTAATAATGTCTTGGAAGTGCCAACAGATGCATTAAAAAAGAAAACTAAATAAGCAGCATAAACATTGGGGGAAAAGAAGCAAATCTAGTTGCTTTCATTTTTCTTTTTCTTTCTCTTTTTTTTTTTTAAGACAGAGTCTCATTCTGTCCCCTAGGACGGAGTGCAGTGGCATGATCTCGGCTCACTGCAACATCCATCTCCTGGGTTCAAGCAATCCTCATGCCTCAGCCTCCCGAGTAGCTGGGACTACAGGCTCACCCGGCTAATGTTTGTATTTTTAGTAGAGACGGGGTTTAACCATGTTGGTCAGGCTGGTCTCGACCTCCTGACCTCAAGTTATCCACCCGCCTTGGCCTCCCAAAGTGCTGGGATTACAGGCGTGTGCTACAATGCCTGGCCTGCTTTCCTTCTATTGAATTATTTTATGTTTGAATTCTTACAAAAACCTCAGAGATTTCAGCAAAAAGCTTTCAGAAAATATTTTAAAACATAAGTTGATAGTTTGGTTGCATACAATATTAACATATAAAGTCAATTATTATTATGTCATCAATATACTCCTAGTAATAAAAATTGGAAAAAATTCCATTCACAATATCTCATAAACTCTAAAATCTTAGAAATGTATGATAAGATGAAAGATATAGGAATCTTATTTAAAATCTTAGTGAAACATATAAAAGGATTCTAAACCAATTATAAGACATATATCCTTATATATGAAACCAGTGTCCTACAGATATGAATTCTTCAATTACCTTTAGGTCTTTAAAATAATTTCTCCACCCTGGATAAGATAACTTTCACATTCAGATGGCAAAGTAATGCATTATAATATCTAAGAAGACATTTTTATAAAAAGAAGACTGATAAGTTGTCATTATGATGTTATGCTATTAATATAATCATAATGAGATCCATGTGGCACTGGCATTGAAATAGATGAGTGGAGCAGAGCCACACAATACAGCATGCAGAAATAGATCTTGAATGTATTATATGAAAAGTGGTCATTTAATTCAGTGGAAAACAGACGCATTTTGTGTCAAATAGTTAGGCCCAAATGACTATACATCAAGAAGAAAATGAAGTTTTGTCTCTATATTACACTATAAATGAAAGATATTAAGGATGATAAAAATGTACATAATTTAAAAATTTAAATCAATACTCATGCAGTCTGGGACGTAGAAAACATTACTAACCAAAACTGGAATACTAGAAACAAAAATATATACAAGCATACCTACATAAGAAAATCATATACATATTTGCGTGTGTGTGTGTGTATGTGTGTGTGTGTATTTCAATGTAGAAATTATTTAAATGGTAAGAGCCTAAATTCTAGAATACAAAAAGAGCTCTTAGATCATACAGATTGACAAGGAAAAGAAAAGCAACCAGTACACAAATAGACCAAGATTTTAAAGAAGAAATTGTGAGAAGAGCATATCAAGTAGTTAGAAAATGTGAAAAAAATAGTTTAATTCACTAATAATAAGATGAATGCCAAATCAGGTAACATGGCATAGTTTTACATTCATCAGACTGGAAAATATTAAAAAGAGGCAAACAACTTTTGCCAGCTGGCAGAGTAGGAAAACAGTATTTTCATACATAGAGTGTTGTAGAGTGTGAAATTACAAATACTTTGAAAATCAATCTGGAAAAAATATATTAAAGTTTCAAATTATTTTACCTACATCTTGGCAAACTGAACTCTAGAAATCTATCTCTCCAAGCTCTAGAACAAAAAGACAAACATATAAGAAAGTTTACTACAGCATTTTTGTAGGAGTAATATACTAGCTTATCATTATTTGTGGTGGTTTACCAAATTGTGTAATATTCATGCCATCAGATAATATGCAGCAATTAGAATTGTTCAAGTTCAAACAGTAGACTTTAAGGGTATTATCAAAAGTATTGTGGAGAGAGAAACGTAAGATGCATAAGAATGTATCAAACACATTTTTTGCAAAATTGTGACAAATATTCTCATTAAAATCTATAGATTTATGTAGAAGCATAGAAAAACGTAGGAATACTCATATTATTAACTTGGTTTACACAGAGGGTTAGAAGGATATGAGAATAATGAGAAGGATAAGACAGATATTTCAAAAACAACTCTATAAGGTCAACCTAGACTTGTGTAAAATTTAGTATGTGTGCATGAATGACTTTAAATTTATGAATAATAGGAAATTATTGAAAAAACCTAAGGAAGAGGTTTAAAGAAGATATCCCAGACTAAGTATGAGTAGTTAAAAAAAGTAAAACCCCTTATACTTTATCTTTTCCTTCAATATACTTATCAAGCTTATTCAAATGCAGTAAGGAAGTCTCACTTTATAGTGTTAACAAAATCACTTTATTGCTTAACTTTGCATGTAATGTATATGCCAAGTGAATTTCTTGAAAGATAATAACTACAAAAAAGAAATACTAAATTGCAAAGTGGATGTCATTTATAGTTTGGATACATGATGGCGCTTTCATTTTTGCTACAATGGCTGTTATCTTCCTGTCTACCTGAGAAGTTTCACTTCATCTGTGATAGACTGATAAATTGCAGGTGTATTACTATTTTCTTTATGAATTTTCACTTTAGGGTAAATTAACAATAAATATATTATTATGAGAAAATGTGGAAGACATTATATAATACACAAGGGTATTTAGTTTATACGTGATAATAAATGCTTCACCTTTGGATAAAGCTAAAGGCAATGCTGTACTATGATCATCTCTTCCTTGCAACTGATTCTTTAATTTATTTTTTTGAGATGGAGTTTTGATCTTGTTGCCTAGGCTGGAGTGCAATGGCACAACCTCAGCTCACTGCAACCTCCACTCACTGGGTTCAAGGCATTCTTCTGCCTCAGACTCCTGAGTAGCTGGGATTGCAGGCGTGTGTCACCATGCCTAGATAATTTTGTATTTTTATTAGAGATGGGGTTTCTCCATGTTGGTCAGGCTGGTCTCGAACTCCCAGCCTCAGGTTATCCACCTGCCAAAGTGTTGGAAATGCAGGCATGAGCCACCACACCTAGTGCAACTGATTCTTTAGTCAGAACTCAATTGACAGAGAAATACAATAAGAATCATTACTCCTCAAAGAAAGAAAAAATTTCCACCTGACATTACAGTAAAACTATTAGCATATTGTAGGAGTAATAAAGATGATAAAAACTAAGAACATCCACTGAAATTGTCAGCCTTCATTCTCTTATAATTTAGATCCAGTAGAAAATAATTTAATTATGTTCATGTGATACACAAGTATGCCACACTAGAAGCAAAATTAAGGTTACATTGAATTTTTAGTATTATATTTGTACTATCGGGACAGTTGTAATGGCTGAGAGAATTTCTGAAGAGTGTCTTTTTTAATTTTAGAAATTTACATTTTCAAAGTTTAAGTAAGAAACACATGGCTATTAAACATATAAGTAGCATACATTAATCTCAAATTAAAATCTGTATGTTGAATGTATAAGAAAAATATTTCATTTTGTGTTAAAATGGTTAGTCATTTCTCTATGTAATGCTATGAAAAATTATACCTTCATATTAAAGACAAATTTTGTATAGAATACGGAGTAGTGAAAAGGTCAATGGAACCAGGAAACCTATTTTTTTTACTTTTTGATAGAAAGGAGGCATCTGGCTTTGGGAAAATTACCATGCATTTCCATTCTGTGTCCTATAACCATAGCCCAGCTTATGCTGGATAGTCCTAGTTTGTGCCTATGTCTTAGCAAAATACTAGTCATGTACTTTTCAGTGTTAAGTGTGCCTTGCTTTGGATAATACATTGTCACCTTGTTTATGTACATTAGCTTTTCTAAAGTCTAGCCATAGAAACCCATAGTGAACTGCATTCCAGGATGGTCAAATTGGAACAGCTTTGGTCTGCAGCTCCCAGCTTGATCGACATAGAAGACGAGTGATTTCTGCATTTCTAACTGAGTGATTTCTAAGTGAGTGATTTCTGCATTTCTAACTGCATTTCTTCTGGTTCATCTCACTGGGACTGGTTGGACAGAGGGTGCAGTCCATGGAGAGTGAGCTGAAGCAGGATGAGGCATTGTCTCATCCTGGAAGTGCAAGGGGTCAGGATTTTTCCATTTCTAAGCCAAGGGAAGCCATGACAGATTGTACCTGGAAAAAGGGTACACTTCTGCCCAAATACTGCACTTTTCCCCTGGTCTTAGGAACTTGGCAGACCAGGAGATTCCCTCTGGTGTGGGGTTCAGCAGGTCTCACACTCGTGGAGCCATGCTCACTGCTAGCACAGCAGTCTGAGATCAACCTGCAAGGCTGCAGCCTGGCTTGGAGAGGGTGGTTGGCCATTCCTGAGGCTTGAGTAGGTAAACAAAGTGGCTAGGAAGCTTGAACTGGGTGTGGCCCAAGGCAGCTCAGTCTATATCCTTCATATCCAGCCAAACTAAGCTTCATAAGTGAAGGAGAATTAAAATCCTTTACAGACAAGCAAATGCTGAGAGATTTTGTCACCACCAGGCCTGCCTTGCAAGAGCTCCTGAAGGAAGCACTAAACATGGAAAGGAACAACCAGTGCCAGCCACTGCAAAACCATGCCAAATTGTAAAGACCATCAATGCTATGAAGAAACTGCATCAATAAATGGGCAAAATAGCCAGCTAACATCATAATGACAGGATCAAATTCACACATAACAATATTAACCTTAAATTTAAATGGGCTAAATGTCCCAATTAAAAGACACAGACTAGCAAATTGGATAAAGAGTCAAGACCGATTAGTGTGCTATATTCAGAAGACCCATCTCACATGCAGAGACACACATAGGCTCAAAATAAAGGGATGGAAGAAGAACTACAAAGCAAATGGAAACAAACAACAACAACAACAACAAAAACAAACAAACAAACAAACAAAAAAAACAAAAAACAGGGGTTGCAATCCTACTCTCTGGTAAAGCAGATTTTAAACCAACAAAGATCAAAAGAGACAAAGAAGGGTGAGAGGTTCCAAGATGGCCGAATAGGAACAGCTCCGGTCTGCAGCTCCCAGTGTGAGTGATGCAAACGACAGGTGATTTCTGCATTACCAACTGAGGTACCAGGTTCATCTCACTGGGACCTGTCAGACAGTGGGTGCAGCTCATGGACCAGGGCGGGGCATCGCCTTACCTGGTAAGCACAAGGGATCAGGGAATTCCTTTCATAGCAAAGGGAAGCCGTGACAGATGGTACCTGGAAAATCAGGACACTGCCACCCTAATACTGCGCTTTTCCAATGGCCTTAATGAATGGCACACCAGGAGATTATATACCACTCCTGGTTCAGAGAGTCCCATGCCCACAGAGACTCGCTCACTGCTAGCACAGCAGTCTGAGATTGAACTGCAAGGTGGCAGCATGGCTGGGAGAGGGGTGTCTGCCATTGTTGAGGCTTGAGGAGGTAAACAAAGCAGCTGGAAATTTTGAACTGGGTGGAGCCCACCACAGCTCAAGGAGGCCCACCTGCCTCTGTAGACTACACCTCTGGGGGCAGGGCATAGCTGAACAAAAGGCAGCAGAAACTTCTGCAGATTTAAACGTCCCTGTATGACAGCTTTGAAAAGAGTAGTGGTTCTCCCAGCACAGAGTTTGAGATCTGAGAACGGACAGACTGCCTTCTCAGGTGGGTCCCTGACCCCCGAGTAGTCTAACTGGGAGGCACCTCCCAGTAGGGGCTAACTGACACCTCATGCAGCCAGGTGCCCCTCTGAGATGAAGCTTCCAGAGGAAGGATCAGACAACAACATCTGCCGTTCTGCAATATTTGCTGTTCTGCAACCTCTGCTGGTGATACTCAGGCAAACAGGGTCTGGAGTGGACCTCCAAAAAACTCCAACAGACCTGCAGCTGAGGGTCCTGACTGTTAGAAGGAAAACTAACAAACAGAAAGGACATCCACACTAAAACCCCATTTGTATGTCACCATCATCAAAGACTAAATGTAGATAAAACCACAAAGATGGGGAGAACCCAGAGCAGAAAAGCTGAAAATTCTAAAACTCAGAGAGTCTCTTCTCCTCCAAAAGAACTCAGCTCCTCGCCAGCAACAGAACAGAAGAAAGCTGGATGGAAAATGACTTTGATGAGTTGAGAGAAGAAGGCTTCAGACAATCAGTAATAAAAAACTTCTCCAAGCTAAAGGAGTTTGAACCCATCACAAAGAAGCTAAAAACCTTGAAAAAAGATTAGATAAATGGCTAACTAGAATAAACAGTGTAGAGAAGTCCTTAAATGACCTGATGAAGTTGAAAACTATGACATGAGAACTATGTGATGCAGGCACAAGCTTCAGTAGCCGATTTGATCAAGGGAAGAAAGGATATCAGTGATTGAAGATCAAATGAATGAAATGAAGTGAGAAGTTTAGAGAAAAAAGAGTGAAAAGAAATGAACAAAGCCTCCAAGAAACATGGGACTATGTGAAAAGATAAAATCTACCTATGATTGGTGTACCTGAAAGTGACAGGGAGAGTGGAACCAAGTGGAAAAACTCTATAGGATATTATCCAGGAGAACTTCCCCAACCTAGCGAGGCAGGCCAACGTTCAAATTCAGGAAATACAGACAATGCGACAAAGATACTCCTCGAGAAGAGCAACTCCAACACACATAATTGTCATATTCATCATAGTTGAAATGAAAGAAAAAATGTTAAGGGCAGCCAAAGACAAAGGTTGGGTTACCCACAAAGAGAAACCCATCAGACTAACAGCAGATCTCTCGGTAGAAACTCTATAAGCCAGAAGAGAGTGGTGGCCAATGTTCAACATTCTTAAATAAAAGAATATTCAAACCAGAATTTCATATCCAGCCAAACTAAGTTTCATAAGTGAAGAAGAAATAAAATCCTCTGCAGAAAAACAAATGCTGGGAGATTTTGTCGCCACCAGGCCTGCCTTACAAGAGCTCCTGAAGGAAGTGCTAAACATGGAAAGGAACAACTGGTACCAGGCACTGCAAAAACATGCCAAAATATAAAGACCATCAATGCAAGTAAGAAACTGTATCAAATAATGAGCAAAATAGCCAGCTAACAGCATAATGACAGGGTCAAATTACACATAACAATACTAATCTTAAATGTAAATGGGCTAAATGCTCCAATTAAAAGACACAGACTGGCAAATTGGATAAAGAGTCAAGACCCATTAATGTGCTGTGTTCAGGAGACCCATCTCACATGCAGAGACGCATATAGGCTCAAAATAAAGGGATGGAGGAAGATCTACCAAGTAAATGGAAAACAAAACAAAATCAGGGGTTGCAATCCTAGTCTCCGATAAAGCAGACTTTAAACAAACAAAGATCAAAAAAGATGAAGAAGGCCATTATGTAAAGGGATCAACTCAAGAAGAAGAGCTAATTATCCTAACTATATATGCACCCAATACAGGAGCACCCAGATTCATAGTCCTTAGAGACCTACAAAGAGATTAGACTCCCACACAATTATAATGGGAGACTTTAACACCCCACTGTCAACATTAGACAGATCAACAAAACAGAAAGTTAACAAGGATATCCAGGAATTGACCTCAGCTCTGCACCAAGCAGACCTAATAGACATCTACAGAAATCTTCACCCGAAATCAACAGAACATTCATTCTTCTCAGCACCACATCACACTTATTCCAAAATTGATCATATAGTTGGAAGCAAAGCTGTCCTCCAGAAATGTAAAAGAACAGAAATTATAACAAACTGTTCCTCAGACCACAGTGCAATCAAACTAGAACTCAGGATTAAGAAACTCAATCAAAACCGCTCAACTATATGGAAACTGAACAATCTGCTCCTGAATGACACTAGGTAAATAATGAAATGAAGGCAGAAAAAAAGATCTTCTTTGAAAACAATGAGAACAGAGACACAGCGTGCCAGAATCTTTAGGACATATTTAAAGCAGTGTGTAGAAAGAAATGTATAGCACTAAATGCCCACAAGGGAAAGCAGGAAAGATCTAAAACTGACACCCTAACATCACAATTGAAAGAACTAGAGAAGCAATAGCAAATACATTCAAAAGCTAGCAGAAGGCAAGAAATAGTTAACTAAGATCAGAGCAGAACTGAAGGAGACAGGGACACAAAAACCCTTCAAAAAAGTCAGTGAATCCAGTAGTTGTTTTTTTGAAAAGATCAACAAAAGTGATAGACCGCTAGCAAGACTAATAAAGAAGAAAAGAGAGAAGAATCAAACAGACCCAATAAAAAAAGATAAAGGGATTATCACCACCAATCCCACATAAATACAAACTGCCATCAGAGAATACTATAAATACCTCTACACAAATACACTAGAAAATATAGAAGAAATGGATAAATTCCTGGACACATACACCCTCCCAAGATTAAACCAGGAAGAAGTTGAATCCCTGAATAGACCAATAACAGGTTCTGAAATTGAGGCAATAATTAATATCCGGCCAACCAAAAAAAGTCCAGGACCAGACAAATTCACAGCCAAATTCTACCAGAGGTACAAAGAGGAGCTGATACCATTCCTTGTGAAATTATTGCAATCAATAGGAAAAAAGGGAATCTCCCTAATTCATTTTATGAGGCCAGCATCATCCTGATACCAAAGCCTGGCAGAGACACAACAAAAAAAGAGAATTTTATACCAATGTCCCTGATGAACATCAATGAGAAAATCCTCAGTAAAATACTGACAAACCAAATCCAGCAGCATATCAAAAAGCTTATCCATCACGATCAAGTTGGCTTCATCCCTGGGATGCAAGGCTGGTTCAACATATGTAAATCAATAAACGTAATTCATTATATAAACAGAACCAAAGACAACAACCACATGATTATCTCAATAGATACAGAAAAGGCCTTCAGCAAAACTCAACAGTCCTTCATGCTAAAAACTCTCAATAAACCAGGTATTGATGTATCTCAAAATAATAAGAGTTATTTATGACAGACCCACAGCCAATACCATGTTGAATGGGCAAAAACTGGAAGCATTCTCTTTGAAAACTGATACAAGACAGGGATACCTTCTCTCACCACTCCTTTTCAACATAGTTTTGGAAGTTCTGGCTAGGGCAATCAGGCAAGAGAAAGAAATAAATGGTATTCAGTTAGGAAAAGAGAAAGTCAAATTGTCCCTGTTTGCAGATGACATGATTGTGTATTTAGAAAACCCCATCATCTGAGCCCAAAATCTCTTTAGGCTGATAAGCCACTTCAGCAAAGTCTCAGGATACAAAATCAATGTGTAGAAATCACAAGCATTCCTATACACCAATAACAGACAAACAGAGAGCCAAATCATGAGTGAACTCCAATTCACAATTGCTTCAAAGAGAATAAAATACCTAGGAATCCAACTTACAAGGGATATGAAGGACCTCTTCAAGGAGAACTGCAAACCACAGCTCAATAAATGGAAGAACACTCCATGCTCATGGATAGGAAGAATCAATATTGTGAAAATGGCAATACTGCCCAAGGAAATTTACAGATTCAATGCCATCCCCATCAAACTACTAATGACGTTCTTCACAGAATCGAAAAAAACTACTTTAAAGTTCATATGGAACCAAAAAAGAGCCCTCATTGCCAAGACAATCCCAAGAAAAAAGAACAAAGCTGGATGCATCATGTTATCTGACTTCAAACTACACTACAAGGCTACAGTATCCAAAACAGCATGGTACTGGTACAAAAACAGAGATTAGACCAAAGGAACAGAACAGAGGTCTCAGAAATAATGCCACACATCTACAACCATCTGATCTTTGACAGATCTGACAAAAACAAGAAATGGGGGAAGGATTCCCTATTTAATAAATGGTGCTGGGAAAACTGACTAGCTATATGTAGAAAGTTGAAACTGGATCCCTTCCTTACACCTTAAACAAAAATTAATTCAAGATGGATTAAAGACTTAAATGTAAGACCTAAAACCATACAAACTCTAGAAGAAAATCTAGGCAATACCATTCAGAACATAAGCATGGGCAAGGACTTCATGACTAAAACACCAAAAGCAATGGCAACAAAAGCCAAAATTGACAAATGGGATCTAATTAAACTAAAGAGCTTCTGCACAGCAAAAGAAACTACTGTCAGAGTGAACAGGCAACCTACAGAATGGGAGAAAAGTTTCACAATCTACCCATCTGACAAAGGGCTAATACCCAGAATCTACAAAGAACTTAAACAAATTTACAAGGAAAAATCAAACAACCTCATCAAAAAGTGGGCAAAGTATACGAACAGACACTTCTCAAAAAAAGACATTTATGCAGCCAACAGACACATGAAAAAATGTTCATCATCACAGGTCATTAGAGAAATGCAAATCAAAACCACAGTGAGATATCATCTCACACCAGTTACAATGGTGATCATTAAAAATTCAGGAAACAACAGGTGCTGGAGAGGACCTGGAGAGATAGGAATGCTTTTACACTGTTGGCAGGACTGTAAAATAGTTCAACCATTGTGGAAGACAGTGTGGCCATTCCTCAAAGATCTAGAACTAGAAATACCATTGAACCCAGCCATCCCATTACTGGGTATATACCCAAAGGATTATATATCATGCTGCTATAAAGACACATGCACACATATGTTTATTGTGGTACTATTCACAATAGCAAAGACTTGAAACCAACCCAAATATCCATCAATGATAAACTGGATTAAGAAAACATGGCACATACACACCATGGAATACTATGCAGCCATAAAAAAGGATGAGTTCATGTCCTTTGTAGGGACATGGATGAAGCTGGAAGCCATCATTCTGAGCAAACTATCACAAGGACAGAAAACCAAGCACCACATGTTCTCACTCATAGATGGGAATTGAACAATGAGAACACCTGGACACTCAGTGGGGAACATCACACACCAGGGCCTGTTGTGGGATGAGGGGGGGAGGGATTGCATTAGTAGATATAACTAATGTAAGTGACGAGTTAACAGGTGCAGCACAGCAACATGGCACATGTATACATATGTAACAAACCTGCACGTTGTGCACATGTACCCTACAACTTAAAGTATAAAAAAAAAGAGACAAAAAAGTCCATGTGTAATGATAAAGAGATCAATCCAAAAAGAAGAGCTAATTATCCTAAATATATATGCACCCAATACAGGAGCACCCAGATTCATAAAGCAAGTCCTTAGAGACGTACAAAGAGATTTAGACTTCCACACAACAATGGGAGATTTTAACACCCCATTGTCAATATTAGATAGATCAATGAGACAGAAGGCTAACAAGGATATCTAGGACTTGAACTCAGCTCTGCATCAAGCAGACCTAATAGACATCTACAGAAATCTCCACCCCAAATCAACAGAATACACATTCTTCTCAGCACTACATTGCACTGATTCTAAAATTGACCACATAATTGGAAGTAAAGCAGTCCTCATCAAATGTAAAAGAACAGAAATCACAACAAACTGTCTCTAAGACCACAGTGCAATCAAACTAGAACTAAAGATTAAGAAACTCACTCAAAACCACACAACTACACGGAAACTGAACAACCTTCTCCTGAATGACTACTGTGTACAGAACGAAATGAAGGCAGAAATAAAGATGCTCTTTGAAACCAATGAGAACAAAGACACAACATGACAGAATCTCTGGGACATATTTAAAGCAGTGTGTAGAGGGAAATTTATAACACCAAATGCCCACAAGGTGGGAAATATCTAAAATTGACACCCTAACATCACAATTGAAAGAATTAGAGAAGCAAGAGCAAATACATTCAGAAGCTAGCAGAAGGCAAGAAATAACTAAGATCAGAGCAAAACTGAAGGGGACAGAGACACAAAAACCCTTCAAAAAAAATCAATGAATCCAGGTGTTGGTTGTTTGAAAAGATCAACAAAAGTGATAGACCACTAGCAAGACTAATGAAGAAGAAAAGAGAGAAGAATCAAATAGATGCAATAAAAAAAAGATAAACGGGTTATCACCACCAGACCCACATAAATACAAACTGCCATTGGAGAATACTATAAACACCTTTACACAAATACACTAGAAAATATAGAAGAAATGGATAAATTCCTGGACACATACACCCTCCCAAGACTAAACCAGGAAGAAGTTGGACCTCTGAATAGACAAAGAACAGGCTCTGAAATTGAGGCAATAATTAATAATCTACCAATCAAAAATAAAGTCCAGGACAAGATGGATTCACAGCCAAATTCTACCAGAGGTGCAAAGAGGAGCTGGTATCATTCCTTCTGAAACTATTCCAATCAATAGAAAAAGAGGGAATCCTTCCTAATTCATTTTATGAGACCAGCATCATCCTGATACTGAAGACTGGCAGAGATACAACAACAACAAAAAAGAGAATTTTAGACCAATATCCCTGATGAACATCGATGAGAAAATCCTCAATAAAATACTGGCAGACCGAATCCAGCAGCACATCAAAAAGCTTATACACCACCACCAAGTAGGCTGGCTCCCTGGGATGCAAGGCAGGTTCAACATATGCAAATCAATAACCGTAATCCATCACATAAATAGAACCAATGACAAAAACCACATGATTATCTCAATAGATGCAGAAAAGGCCTTTGACAAAATTCAACAGCCCTTCATGCTAAAAACTCTCAATAAACTAGGTATTGATGGAATGTATCTCAAAGTAATAAGTGCTGTTTATGACAAACCCACAGCCAATATCATACTGAATGGGCAAACCTGGACGTATTCCCTTTGAAAACTGGCACAAGACAAGAACACCCTCTCTCACCACTCCTATACAATATAGGTTGGAAGTTCTGGCTAGGGCAATCAGGCAAGAGAAAGAAACAAAGGGTATTCAATTAGGAAAGAGGAAACTGTCCCTGTTTGCAGATGACGTGATTGTATATTTAGAAAACCCCATCGTCTTAAATCTTAAAATCTTCTTAAGCTGATAAGCCATTTCAGCAAAGTCTCAGTATATAAATCAATGTGCGAAAATCACAAGCATTCCTATACACCAATAACAAACAGCCAAATCATGAGTGAACTCCCATTCACATTCACTAAAAAGAGAATAAAATACCTAGGAATCCAACTTGCAAAGGATGTAAAGGACATCTTCAAGGAGAACTACAAACCACTGCTCAACAAAATGAAAGAGGACACAAACAAATGGAAGAATATTCCATGCTCATGGATAGGAACAATCAATATCATGAAAAGGGCCATACTGCCCAAGGTAATTTACAGATTCAATGCCTTTCCCATCAAGCTACCAATGACTTTCTTCACAGAATTGGAAAAAACTACTTTAAAATTCATATGGAACCAAAAATGAGCCTACATTGCCAAGACAATCCTAAGCCAAAAGAACAAAGCTGGCGGCATCGTGCTACCTGTCTTCAAACCATACTCCAAGGTATAGTACACCGGTCTCACTAGTTGTACTTGTTACACCTCACATGTGGATTACTGAAACTAACTCACAAAGTTTCTTGTTCAGAAGCTCTGTTATAAATTACAAAATGATTTTACTTAGGTCGCAATCTTTAGTGCTTTCACTGTTATGCTGTTCTCTGATTTCAGGCACATGGGGGAACTGATTTTTGTAGGTCCTTTGTAGCTGGGTGGGGCATGTGACTAACTCTCGCCATTGAATTGTAGTAGAAATAATGTTTGTGGCTTCTTGGATAAGACATTTCATTGTTCTTTTTTGCTTTGTTTTGTTTGTTTTTGGAATAGTGACAGGCAACATTTGAGATGGCAGCTCTTCTGCCATCCTGATTCTTTGAGTGACTTCCACAAGCAGAGCTTCCTTCCTTCCCTGCTAACATTTTATGATGATCATGAAGTATAAAGGATAAATAAATATGTAAAGATTTTTAAAAAATTGTTAACCAGATCTATCCTATCTTGATTGATATGTGATGATTTATTTCACATTTGAGAACACCAGATAGAATGTTTACCAATCCAAAAGTAATAATTTCTATATTAGAAGAATTACAATAAATTGAGTTTAAATACATAATCATTGTATATACATGAAACAAGACTAAAGAGTTCCAAATCTATCTCCAGAACGGTAAGTGAAACCAGATGAGAGAAAAATTAAGATAAAAGAGTGTTTTGAAAATATCAAATTGTCACATGTCAAATGCTGAGGAGTTACATAAAATAAGGACTGAAGGTGTATGTTGGATTTAGTTAAATGTCGACAATTTTGTGCTGGCAAGGAGTGTGGATTAGTCAGTGATGAAGATCTACATTCAATCAGTGTAAATCACTCTGAGATATTCTGCTGTGAAGAGAAGAATAGAGATATTGTAGAATCTGGAGGAGATGGGTGGTCCTGGGATAAATACTTTTAATTATGTGAGAAACCAAAGCAAAGTTTTTCAACCCTATATACTAGAATCATCTCAGTTATATATTTTTAAAATTTTCAAAACCTATGGCTAGCCAATTAAACTAGAACCTCTGGGTATAGAGCCAGAGAACTGACATTTTTAAAAAAGTATTTTACATTATTATAATGTAATGTCATATTGTGAGAAATCTTTAAAAATTACATTTAAGTTCAATGGCAAGAATCTGGTAGACTGCATATGTTTCTGAGAGACAGAAAAGATAATCAATAGCAATGAGTCCTAAGAATTCTGAAAGAATATGGCACCAAAGCTGAAGTAGAGACATGAACATTAAATAAAAGAAGGAATTTTTCCCTCAGATTGTAACATCAGGACAGAAGGAGAATGTTTACAGTACATATACTTCTGTTTACCGGAGAGAGAGAGGTGACAGTGTTTGCATCTGATAGAAACTTCTGTCTTTATCAGTGAAGCAGAGGAAAAGTAATATTCTGAGCATAAAGAGATGTAAGGAGGTCAGAGGTTTACAGCAAGCTAACTTACTGGAGAAACATTGTGATCTTTCTGGGAAATATTGAGGTTTCTTATAAGACTAAAAACCAGAAATTGTTAAAAACTTCTCAGATATGTGGGGTTTTTTTTTCCCCCTCCAGAAATGTTAATCTACCTGGGCGTAGTCATGGACAAAGCTTTTGACTGGGTTCACTGTGGATATAGATTTGCCATAAAGTTGCAATGGGAAGGAAGTGGTGCCGAGCAATCTGGGCATTTTTAAGATTGTGATTGAAATGAGAGTCTTATTATTTAGAATTAATGCTGGATATAGGAGAAATATAGAGAAGACAATGCATACTTTATATCATATACTAGTGGTTTGATGATGTCTAAGAGCAGGAAAATGGAAACGGCAGAGATTGTAGCTAGAAAATGACATGTTGAAATCAACAATTTTGAACACAAACTCTATTTGACTCATTGACAGAATATAAGGCCAGGTGTCATAGAAATATTGGAGAATAAGTGATATGGTAGGCTTTGAATCCTCACCCAAATCTCAACCCAAATTCCATCATGAATTGTAATCCCAAGGTGTTTAGGCAAGTGATTGGATTATGGTGGTGGTTTCCCTCATGCTGTTCTCATGACAGTGAGTGAGTTGTCATGAGATCTGATGGTTTTATAAGTATCTGGCATTTCCCCTGCTTGCACTCCTTCTCTCTCTTGCCATGTGAGAAGGTCCAAGCTTGCTTCCCCTTCACTGCCATGATTGTAAGTTTCTTGAGGCCTTCCCAGACATGCAGAACTCTGTGTCAATTAAACTTCTTCCCTTTATATATTACTTAGTCTCAGGTAGTATCTTTATAGTAGTGTGGAAATGGACTAATACAGTACATTGATACCAGTAGAGTGGGATACTGCTATAAAGGTACCTGAAAATGAGTAAGCAACATTAGAACTAGATAGCAGGCAGAGGTTGGAACAGGTTTGAGGGCTCAGAAGAAGACAGGAAGATGTAGGAAAGTTTGAAACTTCCTAGAGACTTGTTGAATGGTTCTGACCAAAATGCTGATAGTGATATCGACAATGAAGTCCAGGCTGATGTTGTCTCAGAAGGAGATGAGAAACATTGGGAAATGGAGTAAAAGTCTCTCTCCTTGTGCTTTAGCAAAGAGATTGGTGTCATTTGCCCTTCTGCTAGAGATCTGTAGAACTTTGAGAGAGATGTTCTGAAATCGGAACTTAGGTTTACAAGGGAAGCAGACCCTAAAAGTTTGGAATATATGCAGTCTGACCATGCAATAGAAAAGGAAAACCCATTTTCTGGGGAGAAAGTTGAGCTGGCTATAAAAATTTGCACAAGTAAGGAGGAGCCAAATGTTAATTGCCAAGACAATGGGGAAATGTCTCCAGGGTATATCACAGACTTTCATGGCAGACCCTCCCATCACAGACCTGGAGGCATAGGAGGGAGAAATGGTTTCCTAGGCCCAGGCTCCCACTCATGCTCTGTGCAGCCCCAGAACTTGGTGACCTGCATTTTAGCCATGGCTAAAAGGTGCCAATGCACAGTTCAGGTTGTTGCTTGAGAGAGTGCAAGCCACAAGCTTTGGTAACTTCCACATGTTGCTGGGCCTGCAGGTACACAGAAGTCAGGAACTGAGGTTTGAAATCCTTTGTCAGAGTTTTGGAGGTTGTATGTAAATGCCTGAATGTTTAGGCAGAAGTCTGCCACACAGGATAGCCCTCATGGAGAGCCTCTGCTAGGGCAGTGCAAAGGGGAAATGTGGGGTTGGAGCCCCTACACAGATTCCTCACTAGAACACTGCCTAGTAGAGCTGTGAAAAGAGGGCCACCATCCTCCAGACCCCAGAATGGTAGATCCACTGACAGCTTGCATTGTTTGCCTGGAAAAGCTGCAGTCACTCAACACCAGCTGTGAAAGCAGGCAGGGCAGGGGTCTGTACACTGCAAAGTCACAGGGGCAGAGCTTCCCAAGGCCACAGGAGCCCGCCTTTTGTATCAGTGTGAAACATGGAGTCAAAGGAGATTATTTCAGAGCTTTAAGATTTAATGACTACCCCATTGGATTTTGGACTTGCATGGGGCCTGTAGATCCTTTGTTTGGGACAAATTCTTCCATTTGGAATGGAAGCATTTATTCGTTGCCTGTATGCCCATTGTATCTTGGAAGTAACTAACTTGCTTTTGATTTTACAGACTCCTGCGTGGAAGGGACTTGCTTTGTCTCAGATGACACTTTGGACTTGGACATTTGAGTTAATGCTGAAATGAGTTAAGACTTAGAGGGACCATGGGAAACATATGATTGGTTGTGAAATGTAAGGACATGAGATTTGGGAGGGGTCAGGGGTGGAATGATATGTTTAGGCTTTGTGTCCCCACAGAAATCTCATCTTGAATTGTAATCCCCAGGTGTTTAGGCAGAGACCTGGTGGGAAGTGATTGGATTATGGGGGTGGTTCACTCATGCTTTTCTCATAATAGTGAGTGAGTTCTCATGAGATGTGATGGTTTATTAAGTGTCTGTCATTTCCCCTGTCTACACTCCTTCTCTCTCCTGCTACCATATGAGAAGGTCCAAGCTTGCTTCTCCTTCACCTTTGGCCATGGTTGTAAGTTTCCTGAGGCCTCCCAAGTCATGTGGATCTGTGAGTCAATTTAACCTCTTTCCTTTCAAAATTACTCAGTCTCAGGTAGTATCTTTGTTGCAGTGTGAAAACAGAGTAATACAATAAGCTTCTTGGTGATAAAGAGCTATAAAGTCTGATTTGCTAGTATGTTTTGGAATGATACTTTTGATGGAAATTAATATATTAGAATAATAAGGTTTAGGTTGAGAAGTGTAGTCATAGGCTTCATTGATTAATGATTAATAGTTTGGAAATTTGGAGACTGGTACACTAAGGAGAAGGAGTAGTATAGTATATGTGATTAACTCACAGGAGCAGGATTTATAAAACTGGAAGAGCAACTACATGGAAAAAAACATCGGAGAGTTATGAGGACACCATTTCTACCATCTGATCTTGAAGTACGTAGGGTATAAGAGAGACAGCTGTGGTGGACCATCATAGATTACCCAATTTCAGTTACAATATGGGTGGTAGATATTCTGAGATACGATAGGTTAGTACAGAGTACAGAGAGCTAAGAGGAGTTGGGATGATGTTTGGAGGAGAGAAATCCTGAGAACTCTCCTTTCTTAATGTCAACATGAGGATTTCTACTGATTTGTTATGGGTGATTTAAGTGTCTTCTGCTTTTGGGAAGGAAGATGGGTTTTATCAGACAAGCTCTAAGTGTCTTTTCCAGTGCTTTGAGGTTTCGCATGCTCTATAGTTCACATGAAACCATCAGTGCTTTAAAGTTTCCTAAAGTAATTGTCAAATACAGTAATGATCTGTGAAGTGATAGCTCAAACCCAAAATAGAAAATAATTAGGAGTGCTCAATAGGATACAGTATACTTTCCTGAGAGCTAGAGCTCTGTCCGCATGGCAACACCATACCTTTAACTGTTGTAAGATGCTTTGGTTACTGTTCTTTCATTTATTAGAGCTGAATATAAAAATAGTGAAAATGAATCTCACTGTGAGACAGACTTCTTTCTAGAGTCACATAAACTTCCCAAAGTTCTTCAACACTGATGAAACGCATATGGACCGAATGTTTCTATATCGAGTCAACTAATAATACAATAGTTTAGTACTATTATTCGTACACATTCATTTATAATGTTTAGTACCATTATTACTATTATTATAATGTTTATACTATTATTTATGTTAGTTTATAATAGTTTAATATTATTATTAGTACACATGCCGACTGTTGTCTTTTCCTTTCTGTGATGCTACCTGAGACCTAAAACACAAGTCTTTATTAAAACACGTAAACCTCACTTAATTGAATTGGTATTTTGAACACTGGTTCTTTGAGATCTTGTGGTATTTTCTTGTAAAAGATTCACCACTGATGTAATTTAAACTTTTAAATGTGACTTTTAAAGTATCAATATCTATTTTTATCAGTCACAAAAGCATATCAATAATATGAACATGGTGATGTAATATAAATCATGATTAACAAGTAAAAATGATAACCATTAAAAGGAGTAAAATAGGACTCTAGGAATGCAGAAATAGTAAACGCAAGAAGGACCCACCACCTCTGAGACTGAGAAAGGGACTAAAAATTTTGGAGGACACCATCTCTCCCTACCTCTATCCATCTAGGGCTGAGATTCTGAACTTGTTTGGGTAGGGTGTGGCTACCACAGGAATACACAGCCTACCACAGGCAGAGACTTTGCCAGAAGGAATAGGTGAGGACTATAAGGGTAAATTATTAGGAGACAAACATTTCATAAGCAGGTGAGGACAGGGTAAAGTGGGTTTGTAATAATGATCTAGAGGATGACCAAGAAGCTTGCTGAAGGAGCAGGCATGTTGGAGCTGGTCTCTGAGATTCACTGAGATGAACATGGTGGGCCTCTACAGGTATACCTTCTAGCAGACATGCAGATAACAAAAAAATGACACATCAAAACCAGGGAGAAAGACATTTTACATTTGCTTTAGCCTTACCATGACCCTCCACTGTCCTTACGAAAAGGCCAAGCATTTCATTAGCTGGCAAAGGAAAAATGTTTACAGAGTTCAGTCCTAGAATCATGAGGCCTCATGAAAGCATAATTTGGAACTGAGGGGCGATACACTGATAACTGTCCCAGCTTCCACATAGAAAAATTAGAAAATACTTCCTCATTCTGGGGTCTCGGTGGCAGAAGAGCAAACATGACTGCCATGTACATACAACTTACTAATATCATTTTAGGCTTCAACATATTCAGTTCTCAAGGAACAATTACTGAGTAATTAAGCAATATGAAGTAATTAAGTGATTTTAATTAAAATGCCAATTTAGACATTACCCAACAATTATATACCTCAACACATAAAGATTGTTCTTATATAAGACATAAAAAGAGCATTTATAAGTGAGGAACTTTATTTTTTAAACATTTTAATATGATATTTTAGTTTTGCATGTGGATATAAATACAGGTATGAACTGGAGAAACTCCTGTTTCTAAACATTCCATCTCTGCCCGTCTTCACATACCAACCCCGGATAGTACTTAGAGTCTTCAGGTAATTCTCTTCTTCTTTAGCTTCCTCTTCAGAAATGAAAATTTTCCTAAGAGTGTTATCTTACTTAACAGTTGTCATTTCCCTCTAGAGTCAAATATATCTGCAGTTTTTAAAAAGGCATTACTGTGCAGAAAAGCAAAGTGCATTACCCTTGGGTCTCAAACTTCAGTCTTATCAGAAGCCAGATGTTCATCTGAATCATGGTCTAAAACCCACAAGTATTTCTTAAAATATTCTCAGATTTTTATATCTTGACATGGATTTGAAGGTTATCTTGCCTAATTATTCCAATTATTCATATTTACACTTGAGGGGAGGTCAAGGGCATGTAACTCACGATCAAGTTTACTTATTGAGAATACAATTAGACCCATGTCATCTGAATGTTCAGTCTAATTCGACTTCCTCTTACAACTGCGGAGGTCAAACCAGTTATAAATGAAGACAATGGACAAAAGAAGAAGAGCTTAAAAGGATGTACAGAGATTCATGAAAGCAGAAGTGGGAAAATAGTGATAGACATGTAAGCATTTTCGTTGGGACATAGCCTGATTCTAACTATAATTGCCTCGGCATCAATCCCATTCGACGATTAAAAAAGAAATTTGGCCATCTCATCAGCTGATTTTTGTGGCTGTTGTTGTTTTTATTGGTCCCTCTATATAACAGCCTACGGTTGGCTTGGCTGCCATTGTATTTCTCATTGAATTGACTCTCTAAGCTAACTAAATCATTTGGTCTTTTTGCTATGTTTCCAGAATAACTGGAATCCTGCCTGTGGAAGATAAATAGCATTGTTAATCAGCATCTATAAACCATGCTTAACAAATGGCAATACAAAATGCCCAACAAGAAAATTTAGTTGCTTTTTTCCAATTTGCCTTTACTCAGTATAACTCATGTAGAATATCAAAATATGTCCAAGTGGTGTTCAGGCTGTGGGAAAAAGTGAGGTCACTATGTGCAGCATGGTCATAGGGCATATATTGAAGAGAATCTTAGACTGCAAATAGTTTGGAATTGGCATGGGTTTCTGCAAAGTAGAGACCAACCCACTGGGTATTTAGCCTCAAGAATCATACAAAATGATACCAATATATTTAGTGTATTTTTCCATTTCACAATGATCTCTTATTCCTGAGAGTTGCCTCCTTAACCCCCAGGGATTAAATGCTGTTGTACTATGTGACACTGTCATTCTGCCCACAATTAATCAGACAAGAGATAGGCTGCTGCCTCATGCTGAGCCAATCATAGTGTGTTTCTTGTGAATTCTGGATTGGGACTCACAGACACTATGTGAGGCTCTTTGTCTATAGCTAGAATTATAAATTGTAAATTCAGAAACTGTGGGGTGCCCATCCTCAAGCATGAGAGTGGAGAGAGATGTGGACTATGGCGTTTAAAAACTGACACAGATATTTGAGACAGAGAAAACTATAAGACATAAAATTCATCTTGGATTTTTGTTTCTTGTTCCAAAACCTTGGAAATAACAATTGCCTTTTCCATCCTTTTATTAATTTCTTCACTTTTTGCTAAAGCTAGCTCCAGAATAATTTTTTAAGTCACACTGAATTTTTTTCTTTTCATCAGACCATCAACATTTATTTAACACATGTGGCCAAATGCTTTACAAAGAAAGAATAAGTAAGCAAATTAAACCATATGAGAAGGTCAATGAAATTAACAACTCTGGTTTATGCTGGAACTGTCAACAATAGATATCGTGTCTAGCTTTTTAAAGCTCGTTTTTAATCCCAATGAATCATTCACACAATTTATTTTTTCCCTTTAATATTTATTGACTGTTTCTATATAAACCAACATCAGCTTCAGAAAAAGCACTTTGACAGATGATTTTTTTGTATGTTTTATTTTTAAATAATTAAAGAAATAAAAAAATTAAGAAATGATTGACAAATGTCTTCTAACATTTAGCTGTTTGATAGCATTTCTTAGAAGATTTTTGTGATACAGGATATTGCAGCAAATTTAAGAAAAACAAGGATAAATAGTTTAAAATAGTTGTTATTTATTTAGCCTCTTATGATCAAGCTATCAAGCAAACGGGAGGTTGCGTTAATAGAATATATAGAAACTGTCAGTACAAATAAAAAAACAAACAAAAATTAGTATTATTAATATTAATATTGATAACAGTAGAATAATTGTGGCAGTTGTTGAAGTACTAGTAGCAGAGTAGCTGACATTTAACAAACACCTATTCTGCACCTGGAACTCTACTACAACTTGTGTGGTTTTTCTCATTAATCTTCATAGCACCTATGATAACAGTTATAATCATTTTACAGATGAGGAAACAGAAATTTTGCGGCATTAATGGTCATTTAAAAAGGTGTTTCAGATTCAACTGAGTATTTTAATTTTATATTTTGAGAAAATGAATCTTAATATGTGAGAATTATACTTTAAATTTGAAACACAGTCATTATAATTTTCCTTTTAAGACTTTCCCTCCTGTCTTTCATCCTTATTAAAGCAAGTCTTCTCCATATCATTAAGTGTCTAATAAGGAATATGAAAAAGTAATTCTTGTATCTTCCAACCAAAAGATTAAACCCAAAGTATCTTGTCTCAGTGTCAAAGAGCTAAACATTATTGTCGGGGGGACAGAAGCACCTACGTCTTTTGTTGTCCTTTCTTCATTATTTCATAACTTTTTTTTCTTTCTTTCTGCTGTTAATTTTGCCCTCAATGTATGACATCCTCTGATATTTGAAAATGAATGACAGTTTCCTCCAAGTTTATTGTGACTAGGTTGTTAATATTATAAATGTGTATTCTCAGACACTTGAACATTGTTCACAAATTGGATTTTTGAAGTGTTAGCAATTTTCTCTTTGAGGGATTAATCTCTCCTTCAATAGATGGGGAGGAGGAGGAGCAACCCAAGTGCAATATTCGACAGACTTTATCACACTCAGTTTTTAAAGCTTGAGACCCCGAGCTATCTCTTGAGCAATTTTTCATCTTTTTATCTCATATTTCCGCTTTGCCAGCTAGATCACACATTTTTAGTGCATCTCCAGAATTTTGTGTATGCATCTTCAATGTATTTTCATTCCTATTTTCATGTCAGTTCATCTTATTTCAAGGATTTAAAGGCAAGAGCCTCAGTGAAAACATTTTACTTCACATATCTCCACCTTGTAAAATCCAGGGGAATAAATGGAACAAAAGGTGTGAGTTTGAAAGCATCTTAATGAAAGACAGGGCTGTCCCTTTATTCTTCAAGGAAAGCTTCACCTTTACCAGACGAGGCAACTCTACTGTGGAAATTTTCATCCTAGGGAAGAAGTCTAAGAGCACATTTTGTTCTTCCTTCACTCGTAGATACCAACTAGAACTTCCAGGAAAATGTTTTGAAAAATCCCGTATATATTTATCCCCCTCTCTGATATAAGGAGATTGCTTCTGGTCGGTAGAAACTTGTGAGGGATGCCAGATCTTGCAAGTAATTGGCAAGGAACTCCATGGTCTCTTTCCATAAACATCTGAGAGTCCTGTTCAAATAGAGTTTTCACTACAATTGTGTTTCTTTGGGGCATTTGCAAACTAATTACTGTTCAATTTTGTTGCCACATGATGAAGACTAGCTCAATGAAATTCTCGGAAATAGGGAGTCGAAGTATTGCAGACTACAAGGACAGAGAAACTATGACAGGTGCAGATTTCACAGCAGTAATATTGCAATTACTGGACAATATTGTATGTACTATTATTTCATTAAATAAATACAAAAATTTAAAGATTCTTCTAAGGAGATGAAGAAAAGGAAAGAATCAGCAATAACAAGATAATGTGCACACACACTCATGAAAGAGAAAAACAGAATTGCAGCAAATCAATCCCTTGTTTTGAGAAAATGTTTTCTCTGTTATAAAACAAATTTTGATTATTAGATGACTAACAAAGTTTTTAGCAGAATCAAATAAAAGCATAATATTCTTTGTTCAGATTTTAAGATAATAAATTAAATGTATATATTAAATAAGTGCATTTGGAAAAATATTTCCCAAATAAAATCGTATTTAAGCAGGTTTAAAACCTGTTTAACAATTATAGTTTTAATAATTATGGAGAACTTTGTGATTAGACAAATTAAAGTTTTGATATGCAAATTTTACCTCTTAATAAAACCCAATACATACATTATTTGGGGATTACATAACTTTGGTCTTAGTGAGAGGTGACAACGTGCAAGCCTCTTGGAGCCTCCTTGGCCTCAGCATCCACTCTGGCAGGCTTGAGTAGCCTTTCAACACACCACTGCACTGTGGGAGCCCCTCTCTGGGCTGGCCAAGGCCAGAGTCACCTCCCTCTGCTTGAGAGCTGATGTGGAGGGAGAGGCGTGGGCAGGAACCGGGCTGTGCTGCGGTGCTCACAGGCCAGCCCGAGTTCCAGTGTGCACTGGTGTGGGCTCCGCGAGTCCCACACTAGAAGCTGTGGCAGTGGCCCAGGGCAGTGAAGGGTTTAGCACCCAGGCCAGCAGCTGCGGAGGTTGTTCCAGGTCCCCCAGCACTGCCAGTGCTGTGCTCAAATTCTCACCAGGCCTCAGCTGCTTCCCCATGGGTCAGGGCTCAGGACCTGCAGCCCATCATGCCCAAGTCCCCCACTCTGCGGGTGAGCTCCTGTGTGGCCCAAGCCTCCCTGATGGGGTGCCACCCCCTGCTCCATGAGGCCTGGTCCTATCAACCTTCCAAGGGCTGAGGAGTACAGGTGGATGACACAGGACTGGCAGATAACTCGGCCTGCATCCCCAGTGCAGGATCCACTAGGTGAGGCCAGCTGGGTTCCTGAGTCTGGTGGGGACTTGAGTAACTTTTATGTCTAGCTAAGGGATCCTAAACACACCAATCAGCACTCTGCATCTAGCTCAGGGTTTGTAAACACACCAGTCAGTACTCTGTGTCTAGCTCAAGGTTTGTAAATACATCAATTGGTACTCTGTATCTAGCTAACTTAGTGAGGACTTGGAGAACTTTTCTGTCTAGCACTCTATGTCTAGCTCAACAATTGTAAACACACCAATCAGCACTCTGTGTCTAGCTCAGGGTTTGTAAATACACCAATCAGTACTCTGTGTCTAGCTCAAGGCTTGTAAATACACCAATTGGTACTCTGTATCTAGCTAACCTAGTGGGGACTTGGAGAACATTTATGTCTAGCTAGCGAATTGTAAATGCACCAATCAGCACCCTGTCAAAATGGTCCAATTAGTTCTCTGTTAAACGGACCAATCAGCTCTCTAAAAAACACCAATCAGCAGGATGTGGGTGAGGGTCAGATAAGGGAATAAAAGCAGGCAGTCAGAGCCAGTCAGGGGCAACCCACTGGGGTCCCCTTCCACACTGTGGAAGCTTTGTTCTTTTGCTCTTTGCAATAAATCTTGCTGTTGCTCACTCTTTTGGTCCATGCCACCTTCAAGAGCTGTAACACTCACCACGAAGGTCTACAACTTCACTCCTAAAGCCAGTCAGACCACAAACCCACTGGGAAGAAGGAACAACTCCAGAGGCGCTGCCTTTAAGAGCTGTAACACTCACTGGGAAGGTCTGCAGCTTCACTCCTGACAGTGAGACCATGAACCCACCAGAAGGAAGAAGCTCCAGACACATCTGAATGTCTGAAGGAACAAACTCTGTACACACCACCTTTAAACTGTAACACTCACGGCGAGGGTCCACAGCTTCATTCTTGAAGTCAGTGAGACCAAGATCCCACCAATTCTGGACACATTAGAACATTTGTCATCAAAATGATAACATCTGTATTTCAGAAAACTGCTAACTAAAAAAAATAAAAAAACATCTGTAGTCACTGCTGAGTACATTTTGATTTACTTAATTTCAGTCATGTACATACATCTGCTTACAAACCCATATAAAACTATGTAATAAAAATTGCAACTATAGTTTTATATTTGTATTTGCTATGTACATCATTTCAATTAGCATTACATTTATAAGCATTTCTTCAAGTCATTAAAATGTATTTTAAAACATAATGTTGAAATAATTTTATTTTATAGGTGCAGCAGAACTAATTTAATAATTATTGTAACATTCCTTACATGGGTTCTTTCATTTTGTTACATTTGTAAATAAACTGCAATCAACTGTCAAACATATATAATTTTTTGGCAGTTACTCCTTTAAAATAGGTTTCTTGATGTAGAATTGGAAGGATAATATGTGTTCATTTTAATTTGTGCAAATTTCTGGAGTATAAGTGCAATTCTGTTACATACATAGATTGAGTAGTGGTCAAGTCAAGGTATCCATCACCCAAATTACATACATAATATATATAATACCCATGCATTCATTTTTAAAACATTAGTTATACATTTAAATATTTTGCAGAAAGTTTATAAAAATCTAAATTTAAATTAGAAGTGTATTTTAATATTCAGTATGATTTTTTAAATCAGCAAATATTCATTTTTATACAAATAATATATTTATATTTTCCGTAAAGTTCAACAAATCTTTTGTGAATCCATATATGGTATAAAATATATTTGAAATAGATAACTTTAATTCAGTCTGTTTTCTGCATTCCTTGAATTTGTTCAATATTTCTTCATGTTCTTGCTCATTCTTTTCTCCAATATTAACATTTTTGTTGTTATCACACACATTTTTGGATGCCAGTAATTGTAAGCTTTTTGTTTTTTTCAACACTAACCCACAAAACACATACAAATACATACATGCACACACAAACTCAGATATTCTGTCTTTGACTTAGTAACAATTTGTGGTTCTGTTGCCTTAAGCTACAGCTGTTTTTATCAAGGACCTACTGGTTATCAGCCTTTGCCTAATAACAGTTCTTTGTCTAACTGTATCTCACTCACGTTCTGTTTTATGAGTATACCACATCACAAAAACTGGAGGTGCCTCATGCAAGTCCTCTTTTTGTAATGTAATACAATCTTTTGAGAAATTTTTTTAAATAGATACTCTTATTGCAGCAGCCTCCAACCTTTTTGGCACCAGGGACTGGTTTTGTGGAAGACAGTTTTTCCATGAACTGGGGGACTGGGGTGGTCTCGGGATGATTCGAGTGCATTATATTTTATTGTGAACTTTATTTATATTATGACTACATTGTAATATATAATGAAATAATTACACAACTCACCATAACGTAGATTCAGTGGGATCATTGAGCTTGTTTCCTGGCAACTAGATGGTCCCATCACCGGGTAATGGGAGACAGAGACAGATCAACAATGTATTAGTTCCTTCTCACACTGCTACAAAGAATTGCCAGAGACTGGGTAATTTACAAAGGAAAGAGGTGCAATTGACTCACAGTTCCGCATGGCTGGGGAGGCCTCAGGAAACTTACAATCATGGCAGATGGGGAAACAAACACGTCCTGCTTCATGTGATGGCAGGAAGGGGAAGTGCCGAGCAAAGTGAGAAAAGCCCCTTATAAAACCATCAGATCTAATGAGAACTCACTCTAGAGCATTAGAACAGCAGCATGGGGGTAACGGCCTCCCTGATTCAATTACGTCTCATCAGGTCCCTCCCAATGTGTGGAATATGGGAACTCCAATTCAAGATGAGATTTGTGTGGTGACACAGCCAAACCACATCAATCACGCATTAGATTCTCCTAAGAAGTGTGCAATCTGGGTCCCTTGTATGTGCAGTTCACAATAGGATTTGCACCCCTATGAGAATCTAATACTGAAGCTAATCTGACAGGAGGTGGAGCTCAGGCAGTAATGTGAGCAATGGGGAGAGGCTGTTAATACAGAAGAAGCTTCACCTGTTTACTGCCACTCACTTCCTGCTGTGTGGCCGGGTTCCTGCAGGTCATGGAGGGGTATCTGGACCCCTGTCTGAAAGGATATAGAAACTGAGTGGACACTGCTAGATTCATTTTCTTCTTCTCACATTTGTAAAGCATAGTTTGCATATTTAACAGCAAATAAGTTGCTAACTAAGAATTGGTTCAAAAATTAACCTGATGAACTTGGAAAACATGGGACTCTGATTAGGCAAAATGTTACTTTAATTTGGTTGGTGTCTGTTACCACAAACAAAGATATTGATATGAACCCAAGAATATGTATGTATATGTAATTTCTATATTTTCCTATAACAATTATATTTCATTTATTTTTAAGTGACAAATGCGTTTGGTATTTGTATACTTGTTATGTGCTGGAAATTCTTCTAACAGAAGTCTTACAAATATTGATTCCTTTAATTCTTATACCTGCAGGTAAATACTGTTGGCATACCTCAATTTGAAACTGAGGTGTGAAAAGGTTAAATAAATTGCCCAAAGTTAACATAGTTTGTAAGTAATGTAACAGGATTACAAGACAAGCAATTGGTTGCAGAGTCTGATCTTTACTGTGTGATGCTACTTCTCAATAAGAATGGAGGCTGTACAAATCTGAACATATAAAACTATACCTTAAATAACAGGTTCGCTAATAACCCTCAGGATGTATGTAAATCCTACGTGTGTGTGTGTGTGTGTGTGTGTGTGTGTGTGTGTGTGGAGAGAGAGAGAGAACAATTCTATCTTTTATTAATTTAAAATCAGTATGACACCCAAAAGTTTAAAATGTTTGGTTCTAGTTTATTTTCGGGTGGCCATGGAATGTGTATGCCTGCACCTGTGTGCTTTGTGTGCCTATTTATTTAAAAAATAAGAGATAAATTATATTTGCTAATTTGAGAAATGTTGTGAGGGAAGGAAGGATTAAGACAAAATTCTGGGTTTGAAAGAAGCAGGAAAGAGAAGTCAATCTTCAGAAAGTGAAACTGGTCCTGTTTCAGAAGTATCCTTATTTGGAAGTTTCTAAAAACAAAATTTGTTTATGCATTATTCATGCACTTGTATGCACATATACGCACCCACAGATTCACATTATACTGAAAGAGAACTAGGGAGGACCTTAAGCCTTGTGAAACAAAACATGCTTATTTATACAGTGTTATTCCACTTCTGACAGATCACGTTTCAGAATACTTGATGCTGAGTTTCTATAGCTGGCTCAAACCTGCTGTTAAATTAAGATATAAATGATGAATTTGAATTCTACCACTGCCGTTTATCTAGAGGCAGTCTTTCTTAAGATCCAAAACTCTTGTTCTCCCAAAACAGAACAATTATTTCCAGTTACTATTTTAATGACCCAAGGAAGCTAAAGATGGGAAAGCAAACACTATAATGGCAAAATTTATGTTTGTGAGGTCATGGTTACTACTGTAGTCAAGGGAAACTGCTAATAACTTTTGATTTTCATCCCCACAGTCTGCTAAAAGAGATATTGAAAAAATAAGATTGGGGAAGTTTAATTTCAGCTTCTTTCTTCAAATAGTATTTAACTAACAAATATTGCATACATGGTGATTTAAAAATAATTACACTAATTATGATTAATGTAAATAATACATTTTAATATTTCATATTTTATAATGCTTTTCAGCATATAGGGTTCTTTTTTAATAGTCTTTTAAGAAAGGCACGGAGGATATTTATTTTTTATTTTGTTAAAAGGTAATCAAATGATACATAGAGTTTAGTCATTTGTATAAGAACACATAGTGATAAAAGTAGTCCAATTTGAAGTCACCTGTGTGGTATAGGGCAGTGCTTTTGAAAACTGTAGTATATTTAAGAATCACCTAGATAGCAAGCTAAAACAGATTCCTGAGTCTCACCCCTACAGACTGTGATTTAGTAGATCAGAAATAGGACCAATATAGGCATTTTCAAAACTCCTCAGTGATGATCATGCTGCTGCTCCACAGATCACACTTTGAGCAGCTGTTTCACGCAGATCTGCAATCTAATCCTAGTTGAACTAATTTTAATTGTCTTTTTCTGTAAGTTATTTAAGTTTCTTAAGCCACATTTTCCTCACTTTTACATTAAAGAAAATCATACTGACTTTTGTTGTGAGAACTAAATGAAAAAAAAATATATGTTTAAAATGTCTAGTCTGTCATAAGACCTCATAGTAAGTGCCCCAACTCCACTCTGCTCTCTGTGGAGCCATCCTGTGGAGCTTTATTGATCCCTCCAGTTCTTTTTCCTCAAGATTGCCCCTCTATTCCCATTCTGATGGAATGGAGCAAACTTTAATGCTTCATTCTGACATCTTCCTGAGAAGGTATTGAACTGAAAATTCAGCATTTGAGAGAATTATTCTGAAAGTGAGAATTTCAGAAAATTCAAGGCTGAAGTTGGGCTTTTCACTATTTGTGGAAACAAATATAGTTTAGTGAATATATTGATATATGAGTATAAAATAATTTTCAGAAATGTATTTACGTTAATTGACATAGTGGACTAAACCAAAGCACTTTAATAGGAAGTTATTTGAATTCTACACATTTTATTTGGTTTATTGTATTGTAACTCTGAGCTTAGATTTTCAAATCATCGCTAAACAAAACTTTAATAAAATAAATTTCCATTGATTCAGCTTCAAAAAGTCATCAAACCACTTTCATATAGCATTTAAAAATAAATGTTTTTTAAATATAGCATTTTAAATTTTGGTGTTACCACATATTTTGAATACATTTTATTGAGATGTCTATAAGAAAATGTGTGGTAATGTAGAACCAAATATTCAAATTAATGCATATTAATTATATCTTCAAAAAAATGAGGTTAGAGATGAGTTCTTACACTTCTTTTAGTTTGGTAAAAAACAGAGGACATTATTTTTAAAATAGTGTTACTTAAATTAACAATTTCTATAGCTTTCATTCCAGAAAGAAAAAGAAGGATGGTACAATACAATGAGAGCATTTTGGATTCCACATGATTTAAACTCAAATAATACTTTTCAACATTTTCTCAGACATAGAACACATAAACACATCATTTCAACCAGTACTTAATGTGGATCATATTCTAGTAAAGCCTTATTGATCTATGTTGATGAATGTATTAGAGGATAAAGGAATGTGGAAAATACTTGGATACCTTTTTCAATTCTATCACTGGAGAAGCACCTTCCTGAATTAACTCTCCTCTCTCTACTTTGCTCTTATCTCATCATAGGTTTTAGACTTCACAGGTTTTACGTAGTATCTAACTTACAATTTATCATTTTATTTTTTATCTCTGAATGCTTCTTATACAGCCTGGATGATGTTGAAAACTAACTATCCAATGTTTTAATTTCCCTGACTTGCCCTTGGGAAGCTCCTGAAATTTGTTCTCATATTAGTTCCATTTAGCACAGCCCTGTGTTTCCAGGACAAGAAATATATTTTTATTATATCCAGGACAAGAAATATCTTTATATTATATCCTGCTCATGAAGACAGGTGCTGGATATTCTGAATTTAAGAGTGTGAATACTTCTTAAGGGTAATGGAAAAAAGTGAAAATTTGCATAACTAATGTTTTTGAAACTTCATGAAATATCTCTTATTGAAATGAAAAGTGTCTAGAAATTATCTGAAATCACCTCAATGAAATACATAATTATGATATTGATTACTAGTTAGACAAATGAAATAAAAAAATAAAAATGCAAACAAACGTCATTCACATATGATACTCAACCTAGGTATCATCCAGTCCTTTCAGACCTGGGATATCTTGATAGAACCATTGTAAAATTCTGATTTCAGATCCTGGGAATCTGATTCCAGATCCCGGGGAAGTTCCTTTCCTGATTTTTTGTTCATTATCAGGTGACCTAATGTTTTTACAGCCTCTATTGTTTCCTGAAATTCTATGCTCATGCGACTTGTCTTTTTGCATTGCAATCTCTTGAACATGAAATTCACCGCATGCTATACTACAAAATTATTGCAATTAAACAAAATATTTGTGATGCTTTTGGAATTCATGGAAAGGTTGGAGTTCATGAGAAGTAACATTTCATGCAATTTAAGTCAGGTAGAATCAGTTTTGAATGCTTGTGACTAAAATAACCACAGATAATTTTTTAAAGCTACATATTAAAACCAATTGCAAATTTATGTATTTCTAAGAAGATACAATACAAAATTTTAAAGTTTGCATATGTCAAGTTCCAGTTATGTGGAATAAACAAATATTGTTTTTCATTCTTAGGTAGAAATCCCTAAAAAGGGAGAAATTACAAACAGTTTTTCTTAAAATTGGAAAGGACATAATATTTAATGATATTATAATGACTTTGCATTGAAATCGGTCAAGTTGACTAAGCTGAGATTATTTTCCAGGCTTTCAGGCTACAGTGGGACACAAGAGAAATTATTGTGTGAGTTTTGGAGGGCAGAAGTGATACTCATACTACAAAGGTTAAAGGCACAAAGTTTCAACTGGCTCTCATGGGTTCCAGGACATTCTTGTGGGTTCTAGTATGGTATTTCTTTCCCCTACCTTAATCGTTCTTTCTTTTCAAACTGCCTGATTGTAGACTTCAGTTCCACATCATACTCAGAGTCAGTGGCTTTACAGATACTTCTTTACTAACTCCCAATATCGGATGCAGAAAAACATCATAACAGGTCTCTTAATATATTTGTATGTACTCAAACATGCTTAAGTTTAAGGCATTAATATTAATGTTTGCAGCAGTAAAGGGGTTACTGGTAGTCCATGGCATGCATGACCAATAGTTAATCCAACTATCACTGGTAAATACCTGTAATGAATTGCCTATAATAAGGCAATGGGTGATATATTCTGATATGGTTTGACTGTGTCTCGACCCAAATCTCATCTTGAATTGTAGTTCCCATAATTCCCACATTTCATGGGAGGAACCCAGTAGGAGATAATTGAATCCTAGGGGTGGGTTTTTCCCATGATGGTCTCCTGATAGTGAATAAGTCTCATGAGATATGTTGGTTTTATAAAGGGGGGTTTTCCTGCACACCCTCCTTGTGCCTGCAACCATGTAGGATGTGACTTTGCTCCTCCTTCACCTTCCACCACAATTCTGAGGCTTCATTTATTTGGAACTGTCAGTCAATTAAACTTCTTTCCTTTATAAATTACCTAGTCTTTGGAATATCTTTATTAGCATCATGAGAATGGATTAATACAGTAAATTGGTACCAGTAGAGTGTAGCATTGCTGTAAAGACAACTGAAAATGTGGAAGTGACTTTAGAACTGGGTAACAGGCAGAGGTTGGAAGAATGTGGAAACCTCAGAAGAAGATAGGAAAATGTGGAAAAGTTTGGAACTTTCTAGAGACTTGGAGGGCTCAGAAAACAGAAAAATATTGGAGAGTTTGGAACTTCCTAGAGACTTGTTGAATAGCTTTACTCAAAATGCTGATAGTGATATGGACAATAAGGTCCAGGTTGAGTTGGTCTCAGATGGTGTATTAGTACATTTTCACACTACTGATAAAGACACACTTGAAACTGAGAATAAAAAGAGGTTCAATTGGACTTACACTTCCACATGGCTGGGGAGGCTTCAGAGTCATGGCAGGAGGTGAAAGGCATATCTTACATGGTCATTACAAGAGAAAATGAGGAAGAATCAAAAGTGGAAACCCCTGATAAACCACATCAGATTTCATGGTACTTATTCACTACCACGAGAATAGCATGGGAAAGACTGACCCCCATGATTCAATTATCTCCCCCTGGATCCCTTCACAACACATGGGAATAGTGAGAGTTACAATTCAAGTTGAGATTTGGGTGGGGACACAGTCAAACCATATCACATGGAGATAAGGAACTTGTTGGGAACTGGAGTAAAGGTCACTCTTGCTATGCAGAACTGGCAGAACATTGCCCCTCCCATAGAGATCTGTGCAACTTTGAACATCACAGGCCTGAAGGCCTAGGAGGAAAAATGGTTTTATGGGCTGGGTCCAGAGTCCCCCTACTCTATGCAGCATCAGAACATGGTGTCCTGCAACCCAGTTGTTTCAGCTCCAGTTGTGACTAAAAGGGGCCAACATGCATCTTGGGCTGTTGCTTCATATGGTGAAAGTTCCAGCCTTGGTGGCTTACACATAATGTTAGAACTGTGGGTACACAGAAGTTAAGAACTGAGGTCTGGGAATCACTGCCTAGATTTCAGAGGATGTATGAAAATGCCTGGATATCCAGGCAAAAGTTTGCTGCAAGGTGGGGCCATGATGGAGAACATCTGATAAGGCAGTATGGAAGAGAAATGTGTGATTGGAGCCCCCACACAGAGTCCCCACTGAGGCACTTCCTAGTGGAGCTGTGAGAAGAAGGTCATCATCCTCCAAAGCCCAGAATTGTAGATCCATCAACACATTGCATCATGTGCCTGGAAAAGCCACAGACATTCAATGCCAGACTGTGAAAGCAGCCAGGAGGAGAGTTGTACTCTGCAAAACCACAGGGGCAGAGCTGCCCAAGGCTGTGGAAGCCTACCTCTTGCATCAGTGTAATCTGGATATGAGTCTCGGAGTCAAAGGAGATCATCTTGGAACCTTAAAGTTTAATGACTGCCCTATTGGATTTTGGACTTGCATGGGACCTGTAGCCCCTTTGTTTTGCAAATTTCTCTCAGTTGGAGTGGATATATTTACTCAATGTCTTTACCTCCATTGTATCTGGGAAATAATTAACTTGATTTCGATTTCAGAGGCTCATGGGCAGAAGGGACTTGCCTTCTCTCAGATGAGACTTTCGACCGTAGACTTTTGGGTTAATGATGAAATGAGTTAAGACTTTGGGGGACTGTTGGGAATTCATGATTGGTTTTGAAATGTAAAGTCATCAGATTTGGCAGGGGTCAGGGTGAAATGATATGATTTGTCTGTGTCCCCACCTAAATTTCATCTTGAATGGTAGCTCCCATAATTGCCATGTGTCATGGGAGGGACATAGTGGGAGGTAATTGAACCATAGGGGTGGTTTTTTCCATGCTATTCTTCTGAGAGTGAATAAGTATCACAAGATCTGATGGTTTTATAAAGCAGAGTTCTCCTGCACATGCTCTTTTTGCCTGCCAGCACAGAAGGCATGACTTTGTTCCTCCTCACCTTACACTATAATTGTGAAGCCTCCCTGCCATATGGAACTGCAAGTAAATTAAACCTCTTTCCTTTACAAATTACCCAATAATTTACCCAATTATAAATTACCCAATATTGGGTATGTCTTTATTAGCAGCATGAGAAAGGACTAACACATATTCTCTATCACAGAACACGTAAGTAGAAAGTAAGAGTGATGTAAAGTTATCACAGGATCCAGCTGGAAACCTCTGTGGCTAGTGGGACCTTTTATCTGAGCACTGCTCATGCCCAGTGGGCTTGTTCCATTTACTCTGCCCATCAGGTTGTGCTCAGCTCGTGCTACTGGCCTGGATCTCACACCTGTCAATTGCAAGCCAGGCATGGAGAGGCAAAGTGTGTATGAGCGAGTGAGCATGGGGTCCACACACAGTCAGGCACACTGGTTCTTGCAATGAAGCAGGCAGCTCCAGATGCTGGTACAGGTGCTAGCTCTGTGCAAGGCTGCAGTTGGACGAGATGTACTGCATGTGGCTTCCGCTACAGATACTTGCATCTGGATGAGGGGAGTGCGGTGGCATCCGGCAGCTTGGAGACAACAGGAACTGCAGAACCGCAAAGAGACTGTCACAGCCCTGGCTCAGGGAGCCCTTAGATCTGGGCTCTCTCCTTCTCATTGCTCACACCTGCAATGTGGTGAGCAGTGTAGGGGAGATAGTGGCATGTTTTTTTTTTTTTTTTTTTTTTTTTTTGAGACGGAGTCTCGCTCTGTCACCCAGGCTGGAGTACAGTGGCCGGATCTCAGCTCACTGCAAGCTCTGTCTCCCAGGTTTATGCCATTCTCCTGCCTCAGCCTCCCGAGTAGCTGGGACTACAGGCGCCCGCCACCTCGCCCGGCTAGTTTTTTTGTATTTTTAGTAGAGACGGGGTTTCACCGTGTTAGCCAGGATGGTCTCGATCTCCTGACCTCGTGATCCGCCCGTCTCGGCCTCCCAAAGTGCTGGGATTATAGGCTTGAGCCACCGCGCCCGGCCTGGCATGTTTTAATCCTGTCTGTGTTAAAGCTCTTTTAGTCCTGCCACTTAGTGGATCCCGAGTTCTTGTCCCACATCCAGAAAGAATGAGGTATACAGACAACTGGAGGGTGAACAAGGCAGAGAGGAGCTTCATTGAGCAGCATAACAGTTCTCAGGAGACCTGAAGTGGCTAGCTCCCTTCCACAGGGAAGTTGTCCTGACATCTGTGCAGCCGCCATTGGAAAGGAGACCTGGAGTTGGTAGCTCCAATCCCCAGGCAGGCTGTCCCATCATCCACCCAGAGTCTGACTGAGTCTGGGGTTTTTATGCATTTCAGAAGAGAGAACGTACAAGCTGATTGATTGTTGGGTGGCCATGGGTAGGCCCAGAAAATACACCATACGTTCTAGTCTGTGGAACTAGAAGTCCAGTCCCCAGGCCTCAGGCCATCACTGGCTTGAAGGTAGGGCTTCATGGGGACGCACCCCTTTCTGCTCAGGAGCCTGTCTGCCTCCTGCTTCCATCAACCTGCAGCCCACGGTGGCCCACAGTGCCCAGGCTGTTCATGTCAAGTGGTGTCTGCAGGCCCACACCAAACTGCTCTTAGCCTCACCTCAGTCTCCCTCCCATGCTCGTTGGTGCCCAAAGTCTGAAGGGGGCTGAGGTGGCAGGGGGCTGGTGTGTTAACACAGCTCCGAGTGTGTGCACAACCAGCAAAGTCATGACAGTGCCTGGGCTTGGCCTCAACTTTGCTCCAAAATCAGAGCAGGTATCAAGAGTGGGGAGAGGCCAGGCAGTGGGAGTAGGTACTTCTGAGCCTGCAGGGGCAGGGACCTTCCCATGTCCCCAAGGGCACAGAGATTCCCGGGTCCACAGCCACAGCTGGGCAGCTGCAGCTGTGCCTGGGAGGACAGGGTTCCTGCCCCTCCAACTCAGAAGCCGTCAAGGCTCCCACCAGCTCTGTGAGTGCACAGCCCTGACTGTACCTCCCCTATTGTAGCTGGCACCATGACAGTGGCCACTCCAGACAGACTACTGCTGCCATCAAAGTTAATTGGTTGTTTCTGCCCTGGAGAATTTAGGGAAATAAAATGTTAAAACCAGGGCTTTCAGATTTCAACTCAAGGAGCCTGAAAGCATCTATAAGTGCCCTGAAGCTAAGTTTTATCTCCTGTGTGAGTAGAGGTGATATTTCTGAGAAGAAAATTCAACGTCTAGTCCTGCAGATTAAAATAATACTGCAAATTAAATTCACAATTTTTAATAAAGCTAGAGAAATGATTAGAAAGAAATCCAAAAGTAAAATTTGGGATGGGGACATCTGAACAGATTCCAATGAAGCCGGGGACCTTGAACAAGAATTTTTTTCTGTACCTTCTTTGCCTGTAGAATCAGCCCTTCAACCTTGTCTGAGGAGAATAGTCTGCCCTTGACTGAAAAAAACTGTAATTTATTCCTGTGAGGCAGTTACCTTGCAAGATATTGCTGATCTCTCTTCAAGGTCTTTTGCTACCACTCTCTTGGTGTCTAGATCCATAATCAGATTCAACTTTTATCAGGCCCCAAAAGATCTAAGATACAACTGGGGATCCATGAGGAAATATACTCCACACTAAAATAAGTGCATGGTTTTTCAAATACGTATCAACTGAAGGCTGGGGAATATGTGTGGGAATACATGATAAGAAAAAGGGATTAAGATTGAAAGAACATATGGTTGAATTTCAGAATCATTCTTTTAGCTCGAGAAGCTAATAATGGTTCAAATAGTTTGCTTGTTTGGTTGACTGCAGTAAGGATCCACAGGTGGCTTATACTCAATTAAGTTAAATGTCAAACCTTCTTTGTTATACTATAGATCAATTAAGGTACTCAGAGGTTTATGGAGATTGCAATGCCAGAGGAGATTTATCACATGAGACTTGCTAATTGTGAAATATAATATATAAAATGGCACCACTCTGATTCACAGCTCTAAAATGGAGCCAGGAAACCATTCTAAGAAGATTTACCTGCATGGTTTATAACCTTGCAGAACAGAAATTTGACATGAACTTCTGAATTGGGTGAAACCACCACTTTCACAACATCCTGGAAAACAGCTGAATGTAGCAGTGCTGCAACCTCTGAACAGCAACAACCAATACTATGGGCTCATATACCAAGCCAGCCATCTCCACCAATAAGTTTTTTTTTTGTTTTTTCCTCTGGAAATGGAGTCTTGCCCTAGAGTGAATGCACTGGCATGATCTTGGATCACTGCAAACTACACCTCCCATATCCAAGTGATTCTCATGCCTCAGGCTCCTGAGTACCTGGGATTACAGGGGTGTGCCACTACACCTGGCTAATTTTTGTATACTTAGTAGAGATGGGGTTTCACAATGTTAGCCAGGCTAGTCTCGAACTCCTGACCTCCAGTGATCCTCCCGCCTCAGCTTCTCAAATAGCTGGGATTACAGGCATGAGCCACCATACCCAGATCTACCAACAATTCTTTCAAAATAAATTCTGTGATTACCTTCAGTGTCCTTTTAGAAACTCCTCTCTCTGGAAAACAATTTGGCTAGAAGCCGAATGTCTTCAGAATTTGTGATTGCTAAGATCCCAGTAAGCACTTTGTTTTATTTCTTTGTAGCTGGTCTTTCACCTCTTCCATCTTGACATAATCTACCCCTTTGAGAGTCTAGAGAATGTGTTCTTCACTACAGCCATAATAAATAAATTTGTGAGAAAAGTCTTATCTTCCTTCAACAGCTCTGTGGTCACTCTTCTCCATAGGTCAGAAATTATAGTAGAAACTACTACCATTAAACTGGGATACCTATATGCATTGGGGATAATAGAATCCCAGTGTGCTGGGGCCAAATGGCAGCAGTTAATCACCACAGAAAGGATGATTATAGTTATGGTAATGGACAGTGGCATAAAAGCAGTAATCAGAATAGTCTGACCTGTGGAGATGTTTGGTGTTGGCTAGTTGATCATGATATTTCTAGAGTAAAATAGATGGACAGAAAATTAAAATGTTTCTTGATCTATATAATCGGGAAACCTCTAGGTCTAGTGAACAAAATTCTGACTTGATTAACCAACACAAAGAGCCATGATTCCTCATTCGCTCAACTCCCTTATTTGAACTAACTCATCGACCCAGAGCTCCATCAATCAACTGATTGGTGGGCTTCTTGAGGAAGAATCCTCATGCACTGCCAAATATCTATAGTGTTAATCTTCCTCCTTGCCTTTCCTAAAGAGAGCTGCAGCCATTTTGCAGAACGACAGTGAATTAAGGAAGGGGGAATAACAAGACATTTTAACCAGACACTGGATCTGAACTGAAACTAAGTTATATAGTCACCTAGTCACTGTAGTTAAATATAGCCAGCGTACAATGTAATGGTCATGTGATTGAGGAAGTTCGGTCCCAACGGGTCCTTAAACCCACTCTATGGCTATTTCTCCAGTTCTAAAATGTATAATTGAACTACACATAGTTAACAGCTGGTCCACTCTATACACTGGTTCCCTATTTATAAAGTAAGAGCTATTTGATAGCAAAGATCAAGTAGAAACCACTAGAATAACCTCTATATACAAATAAAATAAACCAAAATAAAAGCAATATCCCATTTCTAGGGGTGATGATTTGTAAAGACTGATGACATGTTCAAAAACTTGGGAAAGGCAGAGTGGTGATTTATTTTATATTTCTGAGGGTTGAAAGTCTGAAAGATTTTGAGTAGATTTCATAATAAGGCTTTTGGGATGCCCTTTTTAGGATATGTGTTATGATATTGTGAAATATATACTTGATCTTTGTCTCAGTTTCCTGGCATACAACTCCTGAAATTCTTGAAATTTTCTAAGTGATAAGTGTCTTTTTGTATGCTAATGGGTTGACTGATGATTGGCAGCCTCTAGGTAGCTTCAGGTTGGGGTCTGCTCACAGGGAACACCAAGGCAGGATTAGAGGATTGGGACCCTCAGCCCCAACTCCACCCTCTAGGGAGGGGAGAAAGCCTGAAGGTTAAACTGATTACCAAGGGTCAATTATTTCATCAATTATGCCTACATAATGAAGCCTTCATAAAAGCCCAAAGGACAGAGTTCAGATGAGCATCAAAATAGCTGAACACTTTTGGAGGTTCCTGATGATGGCATGAATTTTCTGTACCCCATCTCCCATTTGTCACCCTATGCATCTCTTCATCTGTGTCCTTGGTAATATCCTTTATAATAAACTAGTAAGTAAAGGTTGCTTGAGTTTTGTGAACCAACCTAGCAAATTAATTGAACCTGAGGAAGGAGTTGTGCGAACCTCAATTTATAGTCAGTAGGTCAGAAGCACAGGAAAGCAACTGGGACTTGCAATTCACATTAGAAGTGGAGCACAGTCTTGTTACTGGAAAGGGGTCCCAATCCAGACCCCAAGAGAGGGTTCTGGGATCTCACACATGAAAGAATTCAAGGCAAGTCCAGAAAGTGAAAGTAAGCTTGTTAAGAAAGTAAGTGAATAAGAGAATGGCTACTTCATAGACATAAACCCAAGAGCTGCTGTTTACCCATTTTTATGGTTCTTTCTTGATGATATGCTAAACAAGAGGTAGATTTTTCATGCTTCCCGTTTTAGATCATATAGGGTGACTTCCTGATGCTGGTGGGAGTGTAGCAGTGAGAACACCAAAAGTCACTCTCTTAGCTATCTTTGGCCAGTTTCTTTACTGCAACTTGTTTTATCAGCAAGGTCTTCATGACCTGTATCTTGTGCTGACCTCCTATCTCATCCCGTGATTTAGAATGCCTTAACCCACTGGAAATGTAGCCCGGTAGGTCATAGCCTCATTTTACCCAGTCCCTATTCAAGACGGAGTTGCTCTGGTTCAAAAGCCTCTGACATTACGAGACTGAGTCCTCAACATGTGGGATCTGATGCTATCCCCAGGTAGATAGTGTCAGGTAAATTAGAGCATACCTAGCTGGTGTCCTCTGAAGAACAGATTATTTGTTGGTGGGTAGAAACCCCTGCAAACTTTTTGGAGATCAGAAGTCACAGAATTCTTCTGTGTTGATTGTTGTGAGAACAGAGGAAAAACCATTTTTTCTTTTTTTTTCTTTTTCCTACTGATGTGTATTTTGCATATGAAAGGACATAAATGATTAGAGACTAGAGATTGATCTATAGTCAACAGCCTCCTAGATGGTCCCTAGTGATCCCTACCCCTTGATATCTATGTCTTTAATAACCTCTACTTGATAGTTGACTTGATTTTGTGATGTTTTTCTAATGAATATAATATGGCATAAGTAATATCACTTTTGAGATTAGGTTATAAAAATATCGCTTTTAAAATCTTGGGTGTTCTCTCTGTTCTCCTCACCCAGGTCAGTCATTCTAGGGAAAGCCAGGTAACCTCTCCTGAAGGCACTTGTGCAGTCCAGGGAGAGGCCTGCGTGGCAAGAGATTGAAGTCTTTGGCTCACAGCAGTGAGGAACTGAGGTCTGTCCACAACCATACTGATGAAAGTGAAAGCGTATACTCCCCAATCAAGCATTCAGATGAGTCTATAATTCTAGTCTGCATCTTTCTTGAAGAGATTTTGAGCCAGAACTGATTAGCTACACTACTCTCACATTCCTGATCCAGAGATCCCATGAGGCTATAAATATTTGTTGTTGTAAACTGATATGTTTTGGAGTAATTTGTCATACAGCAATAGATAACTAGTATAGTTCCTCTGACAAATAAGCAACATTTTCATTCTATCTATATAGGTACCATGTAGTAATAGTGGAATGGAACCAATCTCAAATGTGGCAATCAAATGAAAAACTAACCAAAGAAACAGTAGATGATAACTTTTGGGTCATGTTAAGAAGACAGAAACCCAATCAGTTGTTCCTTTTAACCACATTAGGTCAAAATTATTATTTTCCTGAATGAATTGCTGTTCAGGTTTAACTACAATGTCTTCTCCTTCCATAACTTATTGCCTGACACATGCAAAAAAAATTTGTGTGAAAAAATATATTAGCATAATGACTAAATATGACAATTTTGCGTTATTTTCTTTATGGAAATAATTTTGAGAACCTAGTTTTATTTAATATATATATATATTTTACTCTAGATCTTTATTTTCAGTCCTAGATGCCATCACTTCCTCCTATTTTACAAGTACTTATTTCTTTTTTTAATATACTTACTATTACTTATTATTTAAAGTAATTCTTCCAACTAAATGATATGAGATGGGTTTTGCACACATTAGGATTTTGTTCTGTAAATAACTGTGTGAACTGGTCATAGGGCAATTTTGATTTACTCAAGTTAGTGGCAAACAAATAATTTGATTTTAAACTACTGTGATAAAATAACACAATACACACATATATGTTTTGCATATATATTATGTATGTAGTTGTATATTATACATATTATTATATATATTACATATATGGAAATGTAGAGAAAATAATTTCCATGTCAGTCTAAAAGAATAATTTATCAGTCTAAAGAGATAAGTTTCTTTAGAAAAATATTATTTAACATATTGCACAGTGTCTGTTATGTGCCAGACACTGTAGGTGATTGCTAAGCAATAATGAACAAAGCTGTGATCAAGTTCCCCATGGAGTCTACATTTTAACAAAGAAAGATTAGACTAAATAATAATCAGAGTAATCACATAAAAATAGTATAAGTTATGGGAAAAATGGAACCAGAAAAGTGAGTCAAATAGAGTGACAAGACACATGCACATGTATGTTCATTGCGGCACTATTCACAATAGCAAAGACTTGGAATCAACCCAAATGTCCATCAGTGATGGACTGGATTAAGAAAATGTGGCACATATACACCATGGAATACTATGCAGCCATAAAAAAGGATGAGTTTGTGCCCTTTGTAGGGACATGGATGCAGCTGGAAACCATCATCCTCAGCAAACTATCGCAGGAACAGAAAACCAAACACCGCATGTTCTCACTCATAGTTAGGAACTGAACAATGCAATCACTTGGACTCGGGAAGGGGAACATCACACACCAGGGCCTATTAAGGGGAGGGGGGAGGGAGGAGGGATTGCATTGGGAGTTATACCGGATGTAAAGTACGAGTTGATGGGTGTTGACGAGTTGATGGGTGCAGCACACCAACATGGCACAAGTATACATATGTAACAAACCTGCACGTTATGCACATGTACCCTAGAACTTAAAGTATAATAATAAAAATAAAATTAAAAAAAATTTTTTAAAGAGGTCATTGGGAAAGGGGACATTGCATAAAGACGGAAAGGGTTTGAGGAGGAGAGCTATCTAGCTGTTAGGAGAAAGAGCATTGCAGGCAGACGGAGTGGCCATTGCAAATGCTCTAAAGCCGGAGCAGTCCTGGGATATTCATGGAACTGTGAGGCAGGAAACCTCATAAGTGTTGGCCAAATCCTGCAGGCCTTGTGAGTCCATTTTGAGGACTTTGGCTTTTATTCTATGTAAACAAGGCTTTATACATAACAGTTACATTATCTGATAGTTGTTACAAACGAGTATACCTTCTGCTACTTTAAGAATAAACTGTGAGTGGAGTGGTAAATTTGCAGCAGGGACACTTCTCAGAATTATTATCTCCTGCAATAATTCTGCTAAAGTAATATTAACTCTAACTATGGAAGTAGAATTGAAAGCAATAAGAAGGAAGTGGATCCTGGATAGATTTGAAGATAAGGTTTTTTGGAAATACATTGGGTGTAAGAGAGAGGAAAAATGCCATATAACTTTAAAATTTGGAGACAGAGCAAGTGAAGGATGAAATTACTATCTAGTGAGATGTGTTTATCAGAGTAGTTTTAGAAGGGAAATGAGGAATTCAGTTCCAGACATGTTGAGATTAAACTATTTTTAGACAAATAAAATTGCCAATTTGTCATGTCAATTTGGATATGAATCAAGAGTTCAACAAACAATCCAGAATAAACTGATAAACTCAGGATTTTTGGACACTTGAATAATATTCAAAATTGTGAAACTACAGAATAATATCACTGAGAAAATGAGTTCAGATATAGAGAAGATAAGATAACAAAAGAATGAGCCTAGGAACTTCTAACATCAAAGTAGAGAAAATAAAGGATATTCTAAAACATAAATAGAAAGTAATAAGTAGTAAAATAGACCAGTGAGAAGCTGTTGAGTTGTGATCAATAAAGTAAACTTGGAGGAACAAGAAGATCAAAGTATGAGAGAGCTCGAATACTCAAATAATGCAGAAATTCTAGAATAAAAACCAATTTTCTGGCTTTTTTTTAAGGGACCAGTTGTCTTTTATATTTTTTGGAAAGTTTGTCTTCTGGATTAACAAAATTGCACCTGCTGGTGTGGGTGACACCTTTGGCCACTATACACTTGGCCCCAAGAAGAGACCACTTCAAGCCATCACCCAGCTGTCAAGCAAGGGACAAAGGGACAGCTATACAGACTCCGGGCCCATTAACAGTACAAAACAGAGCAAACCAAATTCAAGGCTTCTCTTATTTCTGTAACACTTTAACTTTTCGGAGACATTCACATTCATTTCCATTGTGTGCTCAAATGACCCTTGATGTTTCTGTCATCATCCACAACTCTGAAGAAAAATCTATGAATAAAATGTTAGGTCACTTGCCAAAAGTCAAAGCTCATGTGGCAGAGTTGAAAAGAAACTCAAGCAGCGGTATTTTACTCTATTTCTAAGATTTAGTTTTCTTATTTCTGTCCTATTTTCAAACTATATAGAAGTTCATTTGTTGGGTTTCTGAAGCCAACTCTAATTTTCCAGTCTTTGGTTGATATTTTTTCTTTCCTAGAAAAGCAAAATTGCTCTTTCTTCTGACAAGATGGCATACTGCCATTACAACATCCTTTAATAAACAAACACATCTATTCAATGTCACAACAAATTAGAAAGTACTTATTTCTGTTCAGTGAGCTAGATGAAATCAATAATCACTGGGGAGTCGCCACTATAATTCATTAGAGGCATTCACTGGCCCTCAGTAATCAGCTCAGAGAATGGAGCCAAAGTCTGAGTTATCTGGGGAGAGGAAGTAAGATCAAATATCTCAGCTCAAGTGAAAATAGTATCTAATAATCATTACATTACACACTTTTAGACTTCAAAGTAAAGTTCCTTCTAAATAATAGAAGAAATGACTTTGGAATCACCTATCAAATTTCAGAATGCAATTTATCATTTAAAAACTAAATCACAAAGTCATAATCTAAAACAAATTGTAGCAACCTCTTTTTGTTTTTTGTAAATTATATTCTGATACTCTGATCTTCTTCATCCCCCAAGTTTGCTTTATTGATCACAACTTAGCAGCTTCTTACTGGTTTATTTTACTAATTACTACCTTCTATTTATGTTTTAGAATATTCATTTTTTCCTTCTACTTCAATGTTAGAGGTTCCTGGGCTCATTTTTTGGTTATCTTATCTTCTCTATATCTAAATTTATTTTCTCAGTGATATCATTCTGTAGCTTCACAATTTTAAACGTTATTCAACTGTGAAAAAATCCTGAATTTATCAGTCTATTCTGGATTGTTTGCTGAACTCTTGGCTCAAACCCAAATTGACATGACAAATTGGCAATTTCATTTATATGTCTAAAAATATTGTAAATTGACATGTGTGGACTCTTAGCTTACACCGCACACAAAAATCAACTCTATATTAATGACCTAAACATAAGTCATAATATCATAAAACTTCTAGAATAAAATAAAGGGGGAAAGTTCCTTATTATTGATCTTGTCAGTATTTTTTTCGATATCACACCAAAACTCAGGCAATAAAAGCACTAATAATCAAGTGGGAATATATCAAATCAAAAAGCTTCTGGAAACAATTAACAAAATTACAAGGCAAAATACAGATTGAGAAAAATATTGGCAAATCATATATCTGATAAATGTTTAATATTCAAAATTCATAAGAAACTCATACAATGCAACAGCAAGAGAAACCCAAATAATCAGATTTTTTTAATTGATCAAAGGACCTAAGTAAACATTTCTCTGAAGACATAAAAACGGCCAACAGGTATGGGAAAAGGTATTCAACATCGCTAATGATCAGGAAAATGCAAATCAAATCATAATAAAATATTACCTCACACCTGTTTATGATGGCTATCATACAAAAGACAAGAGTTAACAAGTGTTGGTGAGGATGTGGAGAAAAGAGAACTCCTGTACACTGCTATTGAGAATGTACATTGTAAATTGTTACAGCCATTATAAAAGCATATGAAAGTTTCTCCAAAAATGTAATAGATTTTTTAAGTTAACATTTATTGTAACAACAAAAGTATATAAACATGAATAATTACATACCTTCTTTAACCCAAACCAAAATTTCCAATTTATATTTCTTGAGAAAACCAATGTTACATAATTATAAATTATAGTATATTGTCTGAAACATTTTTAATATCTCTAAAGTGTACATATATGCACACATACACATACACAGGAAATCTATTGTTGAATGAAAATTAGTTTGTTTCAGAATTATATATTCGAAGAGTCAACAGTTTTTGTTTAAAGAAACAGGATCACAACATTTAAATATAATATACTCTCAAATTATAGGTCTTCTGGTATAGTCTAGCAAAATATGATGGAGAAAATTGAAATGTGTTACCTGATTACCTATCAATCCAGGGGGATGAGAAAAGTGTCTGTATCATGCATCCAAATATGCAGGTATCTGAATAATGGGAAAACAGTATATAAACCAAGAAAGAACCTATGTGAAGGTAATGTTGAATGATTAATTAAACTTTGATTTTCCTTAAAATTGTCCAGATCATTTTATTTTATTTTATTTTATTTTATTTTATTTTATTTTATTTTATTTTATTTTATTTTATTTTATTTTATTTTATTTTATTTTATTTTATTTTTTTGAGATGGAGTCTCGCTCTGTCGCCCAGACTGGAGTGCAGTGGCCGGATCTCAGCTCACTGCAAGCTCCGCCTCCCGGGTTTACGCCATTGTCCTGCCTCAGCCTCCCGAGTAGCTGAGACTACAGGCGCCCGCCACCTTGCCCGGCTAGTTTTTTGTATTTTTTTAGTAGAGACGGGGTTTCACCGTGTTAGCCAGGATGGTCTCGATCTCCTGACCTCGTGATCCACCCGTCTCGGCCTCCCAAAGTGCTGGGATTACAGGCTTGAGCCACCACACCCGGCCCAGATCATTTTATAAATCAACAATTGATTTATTCCTGATTTGCCCTATTTTCCTCTTGCATATATTGCCATAGTAGTATATAAAATATATTTTAAAATCATCAGGGACATTTTGAGATATATGAACATTTAAAAGAAATTCCATTTAATTTTAAATTTAGGGGGTACATGTGCCTGCTTCTAATAAAGGTATATTGAATAGTGCTGAGGTTTGGGCTTAAACTGATCCCATCACCAAGACAGTGAACGTGGTACCCAATAGGAAGTTTTTCAGCCCTTCCCCTCTCTATTCCTCCATTCTTTGGGAGTACTGAGTGTCTTTTGTTCCCATCTTTATGTCCATGTGTACTGAAAATTTAGCTCCTACTAACAAGTAAAAAAAAAAATACATGATTTTCTGTTTCTGCAATAGTTTGCTTAGAATAATGGCCTCCACCTGCATCCATATTTCTGGAAAAGGTGACTTCTGTTTTATGGCAGCATAGCATTCCAACGTGTGTATGTACCATATTTTCTTTATGCAATCCACCATTAATGGTCTCCCAGATTGATTCTATGTCTTTGCTATTGTAAATAGTGCTACAATGACCGTATGGCTGCATGAGTCTTTTTGGTAGAATGGTTGCATTTTACTTTGGGTACATACCCAGTAATAGGGTTGCTTGATCAAAGGGTAGTTTTATTTTTAGTGCTTTGAAAAATCTCCAAACTGATTGTGATCGTTAATATTGAGTGTCAACTTGACTGGATGGAAGGATGCAAACTATTGTTCCTGAGTGTGCCTGTGAGGGTGTTGTGAAAAGAGACTAACATTTGAGTCAGTGGACTAGGAAAGGCAGACCCTCCCACAGTCTGGGTGAGCACAATCTAATCAGCTGCCAGCATGACCAGAAAAAAGAAAAGCAAGCAGAAGAACATGGAAAGATGTGACTGGAGTAGTCTTTCAACCTACATCTTTCTTCTATACTGGATGCTTCCTGCCCTCAAATATCGGACTCCAAGTTCTTTAGCTTTGGCCTTTCAACCACACACTGAAGGCTGCACTGTCAACTTTCCTACTTTTGAGGTTTTGGAACTCATACTGGTTTGCTTGTTCCTCAGCTTGCAGGCAGCCTATTGTGGGACCTCACCTTGTGATCCTGTGAGTCAATACTCCTTAATAAACTTCTCCTTTACACATACATTTATCTTATTAGTTCTGTCCCTTTAGAAAACCCTGACTAATACACTGATTTTCACATGGGCTGAACTAATTTACATTCCCATGAACGCGTACAAGCATTTCCTTTTGTCTGCAACATTGCCAACATTTGCTATTGCTTGACTTTTTAATAATAGCTATTTTAACCGATGTGAGATGGTATCTCTTTATGCATTTATTTTCATTTCTCTGATAATTAGTGATGTTGAGCAATTTTTATGTTTTTTGGCTACTTGTATGTCTTCTTTTGAAAAGTGTCCATGTCTTTTGCCCACTTTTTAATGGTATTTGTTTTTCTTATCAATTCACTTAAGTTTCTTATTAATTCTAGATATTAGTCCTTTGTCAGATGCATAGATAGCAAATATTTTATTTCATTCTTTAGGCTGTCTGTTTATTGAGAGCTGCTTTTGTTGTGCAGAAGATCTTTAGTTTAATCAAGTCCAATTTGTCTATTTTCATTCTGTTGCATTTTTTAGGGGGAGTAAGGTTTCATCATAAGTTCTTTACTGGACCATTATCTAGAAGAGTACTTCCTAGATTTACATCTAGAATTTTTATAGTTTGAGGTCTTATGTTTAAGTCTTTAAACTATTTTGAGTTAATTTTTGTATGTGGTAAGAGGTAGGAGGCCCAGTTTCATTCTTGTGCATATAGCTAGCCAGTTTTCTCAGCACCATTTATCGAATAAGGTGTCCTTTCCCCATTGTTTTTTTTTTTTTTTTTTCAGCGTTGTCAAAGATGAGTTGGTCTTAGGTCTGTTGCTTTATTTTAGGGGGCTTTATTCTGTTTCATTGGTCTATGTGTCTAATGTTGTGCCAGGTTTTGGTATTGTAGCCTTGTAATAGAACTTAAAGTCAGATAATGTGATGCCTGTAGATTTTTTCTGTTTGCTGAGGATTGCTTTGCCTCTTCAAATTCTTTGGTGGTTCCAATGAATTTTAGAGTAGTTTTTTTTTTTCTATTTCTCTGAAAAATGATGTTAATAATTTGATAAGAATTGCATCTGTAGAATGTTTTAGGCAATACGGCCATCTTAACAATATTGATTCTTCCAATCCATGTGCATAGACTGCTTGTTTGTGTTGTCTCAGATTTCTTTCAGCAGTATTTTGTAGTTCTCCTTGCAGAGGTGTTCAACCTCCTTGATTAGGTATATCCCTGGTGTGTGTGCATGCATGTGTGTGGGTTTATAAAAAATGGAATTGTGCTCTTGATTTGGTTCTAAGCTTTAATATTATTGGTATATAGAAATGCTACAAATTTCTGTGTCTTGATTTTGTATCCTGAGACTTTCTTAAGTAGTTTATAAGGTCTAGGAGTCTTTTGGTGAAATCTTTAAGGTTTTCTACATGTGAAATCATATTGTCAGTGAAGAGATAACTTGACCTCATCTTTTCCTGTTTAAATGCCTTTTGTTTCTTTCTCTTGCCTGATTGATCCAGCTAGGACTTCCATGTTAAACAGTGGTGAGAGTGAACATCCTTATCTTTTCCAGTTTCTAAGGGGAATGCTTCCAGTTTGTGCCTATTCATTATGATGTTGGCTATGGGCTTGACACAGATGGCTCTTATTATTTTGATGTATATTCTTTCAATGTCTCATTTGTGAAGGATTTTTATCATAAAGTTATGTTAGATTTTATTGAATGCTTTTTCTGTGTATTGAGATTATAATAGGTTTTAGTTTTTAATTTTGTTTATGTGGTGAATCATATTTATTGATTTGCACATGTTGAACCATCCTTGCATTCCAAAAATAAAGCTCACTTGATCATAGTGAATTATGTTTTTGATGTGCTGCTGGATTCAGTTTGCTGGTATTTTCTTGAAGATTTTTATATCTATTTTCATCAGGAATATTGGGCTCTAGTTTTCTTTTTTGTTGTGTCTTTGCTACATTTTGGTATTAGGGTGATGCTGGTTTCACAGAATGAATTAAGAAGAAGTCCTTCCTCCTTGATTTTTTTGGAATAATTTCTGTAGGATTGGTACCAGTTCTTCTTTGTACATCTGGTCGAATCCAGCCATTAATTCCTCTGGTCCAGAACTTTCATGGTTGATAGTTTTTTTTTAAATTATCGATTTAATTTCATTAGTCATTATTAGTCAGTTCAGGATTTCTATTTCTTCCTGGTTCAATCTTGGGAGATTGTGTGTTTCCAGGAATTCATTCATTTCTTCTAAATTTTATATTTTTTGTGCATAGAGATGTTCATATTAGTCTCTTAGGCCATTCTGTATTTCTGTGGAATTGGATGTGATATCACCTTTGTTATTTCAGTCTTTGCTTATTTGGATTTTCTCTTTTTATTTTTCTCTGTTAATCTGGATCACTGACTGTTAATGTTGTTTATCCTTTCAGGTAAGCAACTTTTAATTTAGCATATCATTTATATATATATACACACATACACACACACATATATATGTATACACACACACACACACACACAAATATATATATTTGGTTTGCAATTTCATTTAGTTCTGCCCTGATTTCACTTATTTCTTTCTTTTTGCAAGCTTTAAGTTTAGTTTATTCTTGCTTTTCTAGTTCCATTAGGTGTGAGGTTAGGTTGTTAATTTGAGATATTTCTATCTTCTTGATGTAGATGTTTCATGCTGTAAACTTGTCTCTTAACACTGCTTTTGTGATATCCCAGAGGTTTTGTATGGTATATCTCCATTTCATTTGTTTCAATGAATTTTTTTATTTCTGTCTAGATTTTCTTCACACAAAAGTCATTCAGGAGTAAGTTGTTTAGCTTCCATGGATTTGTGTGGTTTCAAGAGTTTCTCTTGGTATTAATTTCTATTTTTATTGAATTGTGCTCCAAGGAGACACTTGATATTATTTTGAACATTTTTAATTTATTGGGACTTGCTTTATGACCAAGCAAGTAGTCAGTATTCAAGTATGCTCCATGTGCAGATGAAAAGAATATATATTCTGAGGTTTTGGGGTATATTATTCTGTAGATGTCTATTACATACAATTGTTAAAATGTCAAATTTAAGTCCAGAATTTTTTTGTTAGTTTTCATTCTCAGTGTTTTGTCTCATAATATCAGTGGGGTATTAAAGTCTGCCACTGTTATTTTGCAGCTGTCAAATTTTTTTTTTTAGATATAGAAGTATACTATTTTTATAAATCTGGGTACAACAGTGTTGGGTGTATATAAATTTGGAACAGTCAAATGCTCTTCCTGAATTGAATCCTTCATCATTATACAATGCCTTTCTTTCTCCTTTGTTACCATTTTTGGATTAAAGTCTATTTTATCTGATACCTGCTCTTTTTTGCTTTCCATTTATTTGATAGTTCTTTCTCCATCCCTTACTTTGAGTATATGTGTGTCATTACATGTCAGATCATCTCTTGCATGCAGCAGAAAAATAGGTCTTTATTTTTAATCCAATTTGTCACTCTATGTCTTTTATTGAGTTATTTAGACTGTTTATATTCAAGGTTAATATTGGTATAGAGTTTTTATTCTTATCATAGTATTGTTAGCTAGTTGCCTCATAGTCTCATTTGTGTAATTCGTTTGTAGGATCTGTGGGCTATGTACTTGTGTGCTTTTGTGGTAGCAAGTATTTTTCTTTCATTTCCATGTTTAGAATTTCCTTAATTATCTCCCGTAGGTTTGGTCTGGTGGTGACAAATTCCCCTAGCAATTGTTTGTCTTGGATAGACTTGATTTCTTCTTCATTTATGAAGCCTACTTTGGCAGGATATAAAATTCTTGGGTGGCATTTCTTTTTTTAAAGAATGCTAAAAATGTGCACCCCCCCAACCCACCAACTTTTCTGGCTTTCTGGTTTCTGCTGAGAAGTCAACTGTTAGTCTGATGGGTTCCCCTTTATCGGTTATATGATTCTTTTTTCTAGATGTGTTTAAGATTTTTTTTCATTTGGTTTGACCTTGGATATTCTGATGACTATATGTCTTGGGAATGGTCATCTTTTATAGTATCTTGGAGGAGTTCTCTGGATCTCTTGTATCTGCATGTGGAACTCTCTAACAAGATTAGGGAAATTCTCTTGAATTATATCCTGCAATATGTTTTCAAAATTGCTTGCTTTCTCTTCTTGTCTCATAGGAATGACTACAAGTTGAATATTTGGTCACTTTACATAATCTCATATTTCTTGAAGGCTTAATTCATTTCTTAAAATTCTTTTTTCTTTATTTTTGATTAACTAGGTCAATTTGAAGGACTTGTTTTCAGACCTCTTTCTTTTGCTTGATCTAGTCAATTGTTAAGGCTTTCTACTGTATTTTGAAATTCCTGTAGTGATTTTTTTTCAAATTCCAGGAGATCTGTGTGGTTCTTTCTTATTTTAGCTATGTCATCTTTCAAATCTCAAATCAATTTCATTTATTTTTTTATAGTGGATTTCAACTTTCTCTTGGCTCTCATAGTTTCTTTGCCATCTATATTATGAATTCTGTATCTGTTATTTCAGACATTTTATTCTGGTTGGAATTTATTTCTTGGGAGCTAGTGGGACCCTTTGGCTGTAATAAAACATGCCAATTTTTTATATTGCCAGAGTTCTTGTGCTGATTCCTTCTCATTTGAGAGAGCTGATGCTTCCTTTTTTGTGAATTTATTATTATTTGAATGGTGCTTCTTGATTTTTTATTCCTTTTTTCTATTGGGGGTATAACTGCAATGTATATTGTGTATGATCAACTGGCTTCATTTCTGTTATTTTCTCAGGGTGTCAAGTCTCCAAATAGGTTCCTTGGTTACAGATAGGTTTATGCAGTGGCTTTATTAGATGTTGCTTGTTGCAGTAATGTAATTTTGTTTGGTAGTTCAAGCTCCAGTCCAGTAGGTGACACTTAAGAATAAGAGCTGGCAGGTAGAGGGAGGGACACAGATAATGGAGAAAGATAACAACTGTCTTCTCCCAGGGAGCATTCACCTTTAGTGGAGGTGGAGTTGCTGCCGAAGCCCAAGAAGCAGTCTCTTTCAGTCCATGCTCCCTAGGGCCTAATGGGAAGCATCACTGCTGATTCCACATAGCTGGTGCCATGCTTATGTTTCCATTAACTCAAGGGGGTCTTTGGTAGACTGTGCAACATCCTCCTTTAGAGGCTGACTGTGCTGAGGGTCAGATCTCTCGTTCTGGGTGTTTTCAGTGGCAAAGAGTCTTTATAAGTTTCCTGATTTTAGACAGCCTTTTTTATGGGGGCTTACCCAAAGACTGGTTGTAGTAGTGATGTACTGAACATGTTAGCAAGTTCACTGTGTCCTGTGAGGTGGCGGTGGCAGCGGTCTCAGGAAACTTATCTCTTTCCCCAGTGCTGTCTGCTTATGTCAGCAGATTTTCTATAGTGTTGCACCATTCAAGTGTCAGACCTCTAGGTAGCTCCTATGGGTAAAAGTCAACTGCGGCCAACATGACTGGGTATATACTTGATCCTTGTTTACTGGGAAAAGGTCTCTGTTGTCTCTAGTAATGGGCTGATTGTGGAGTATACAGTGGTTTGAGTTCCCTGTTCAGCTTCGGAGTGGTGGCAACAAGATAGGCAGGGCTAGACAAGGCATGCCTGCCTACAGGTTCCCCAGGGGTAGGCACAAGCAGCAGCTCCAAGGGGGAAGCTCAGTGGATGGCCATCAAGAACCCAGAGATGTGCCTAGGTGTTGAGTTGGGAAACCTCTGCCCCAAGTTCTCTGCACAGGGAAGGGAGTCCAGGGCAGTGAATGCTCCAAGTACATGGAGAGCTTCCTGGGCATGGAGTGGAGAGGGCCTGGCTACAGCATAATCTCTCCACAGGAAAGATGGGTGGCTTATGCTGCTAATCCAGGTGAGTGGAACATCTTAAATACAAGAATTGTTCATCACTTAATGACAGGAATACATTTTTAGAAGTGAGTAGTTAGGCAATCCGTCATTGTGAGAACATCATAATATACTTATACAAACATAGCCTACCACACACCTAGGTTATATAATGAATCTCATTGTTCTTAGGCTACAAACCAGCAAAGCATGTTACTATACTCAATGCTGTAGACAATTTTAACACAATTTACCTTTGTACCTAAACACATCTAAACTTAGAAAAGGTATAGTAAAAAACATGCTATTAGAATCTTAAAAGACCACTATTGTAAATGTAGTGTATTATTGGCTGAAACTTTGTTATGCAGCACATAATTACATGTAATTATGGCAAAATATATAAAAAAATATTAAATTTACTGTCTTAACCATATTTTTAGCATTCAGTTCAGTAGTACTAACTACATTCCAATTATTATGCACCCAATTTCCGGAACTCTTTTCATCTTTCAAAACTGAAATTCTATACTCATTACACAACAATTCACAACTCCTTTCCCAAGCTTCCAAAACTGCAATTCAACTTTCTGTCCCTATGAATTTAACTACACTAGATACTTCATAAAAGTTAAATCATATGGTATTTGTATTTTTGTGACTGACATTTCTTTTTTTTCTTTAAGTTCTGGAATACATGTGCAGAACATGCAGATTTGTTACGTAGGTATGCATATGCCATGGTGGTTTGCTGTACCTATCAACCTATCACCTGGGTTTTAAGGCCCACATGCATTTGCTGTTTATCCTGATGCTCTACCTCCCCTCAATCCTCTTGCTGCCAACAGCCTCTCATGTGTTTTGTTCCCCTCTCTGTGTCCATGTGTTCTCATTGTTCAATTACCACTTATGAGTGAGAACAAGTAGTGTTTGGTTTTTTGTTCCTGTGTTAGTTTTCTGAGGATGATAGCTTCCGGTTTCATCCATGTTCTTTCCAAGGACATGATCTCATCCCCTTTTTTGGCTGCGTAGTATTCCATGGTGTATATGTACCACATTTTCTTTATCCAGTCTATCATTGATGGACACTTGGGTTGGTTCCATTTCTTTGCCATTGTAAATAGTGTTGGAGTAAACACACATGTGCTTTATAGCAGAATAATTTCATTTCTTTTGTGTATACACCTATTAATGGGATTGCTAAGTCACATGGTATTTCTGGTTCTAGTTCCTTGAGCAATAACCACACTGTCTTCCACAATGGTTGAACTAATTTGCATTCCCACCAACAAGGTAAAACTATTCCTATTTCTCCATGGCTTTGCCAGTATCTGTTGTTTCTTGACATCTTAATAATTATCATTCTGACTGGCATGAGATGGTATCTCACTGTGGATTTGATTTGCATTTCTTTAATGATCACTGATTTTGAGCTTTCTTTCATATGTTTATTGGCCACATAAATGTCTTCTTTTGAGAAGTATCCACCCCTATCCTTTGCCCACTTTTAGATGGGGTTGTTTGCTTTTTTCTTGTAAATTTGTTTAAGTTCCTTGTAGATTCTGAATAGTAGATCTTTGTCTGATGGGTAGATTGCAAAACTTTTCTCCAATTCTATAGGTTGCCTATTCACTCTGATGATAGTTTCTTTTGCTTTGCAGAAGCTCTTTAGTTTAATTAGATTCCATTTGTCAATTTTAGCATTTTTTTGCAGTTGCTTTTAGCATTGTCATCATGAAATCTTTGACCCTGCCTATGTCCTCAATGCTATTACCTAGGTTTTCTTCTAAGGGTTTTATGGTTTGGGGTGTTAAATTTAAGTCTTTAATCCATTTTGCATTAATTTGTATGTAAGGTGTAAGAAGAGTTCCAATTTCAGTTTCTGCATATGGCTTGCCAGTTTTCCCAGCACCATTTATTGAATAGGGAATCTTTTTCCCATTGCTTGTTTCTGTCAGGTTAGTCAAAGATAAGATGGTCATAGATGTGTGGTATTATTTCTGAGTTCTCTGTTCAGTCACATTGGTCTGTATGTCTGTTTTTGTACCAGTACCATGCTGTTTTAGTTGCTGTAGCCTTGTAGAGTAGTTTGAAGTTAGGTAACATGATGCTTTCAGCTTTTTCTTTCTTTCTTTCTTTCTTTGCTTAGGATTTTCTTGGCTACATGGGCTCCTTTTTGTTTCTATATGAAATTTAAAGTAGTTTTTACTAATTCTGTGAAGAATGTCAATGGCAGTTTGATAGGAATGGCATGAATCTATAAATTACTTTTTTAAGATATTGATTTTCAAGATATTAATTCTCTCTATCTTGATATTGATCAAGATTCTTATTTGTGTGTCTCCTCTCTCATTTCCTTGAGCAGTAGTTTGTAGTTTTCTTTGAAGAGCTTCTTCAGGTCCCTTGTCAGCTGTATTCCTAGATATTTTATTCTCTTTGTAGCAATTGTGAATGGGAGTTCACTCATGATTTGGCTCTCTGCTTGTCTATTGTTGGTATATAGGAATGCCTGTGATTTTTGCACATCGATTTTGTATCCTGAGACTTTGTTGAATTTGGTTATCAGCTTAAGGAATTTTGGGGCTGAGATAATTGAGTTTTCTAAATACAGTATCATGTCATCTGCAAACAGAGATAATTTGACTTCCTCTATTCCTATTTGAATACCCTTTATTTCTTTCTCTTGCTACATTTTCTTATCCAGAACTTCCAGTACTATGTTGAATAAGTGTAGTGAAAGAGGACATCTTTGTCTTGTGCTGGTTTTCAAAGGGAATGCTTCCAGCTTTTGCCCATTCAGTATGATATTGGCTGTGGATTTGTCATAAATAGCTCCTATTATTTTGAGATATGCTCCATCAATTCCTAGTTTATTGAGAGTTTTTAACATGAAGGAATGTTGAATTTTATCAAAGGCCTTTCTGCATCTATTGAGATAATCAGGTGGCTTTTTTCATTGGGTCTATGTGATGGATTACGTTTATTGATTTGTGTATGTTGAACCAGCCTTTCATCCCAGGGATGAAGTCAACTTGATCCTGATAAATAAGCTTTTTGATGTGCTGCTGGATTCAGTTTGCCAGTACTTTATTGAAGGTTTTTGCATCAATGTTCATCAGGGATATTGGTCTGAAGTATTTGTGTGTGTGTGTGTGTGTGTGTGTGCATGCCAAATTTTGATATCAGGATGATGTTGGCCTCATAAAATGAGGTAGGGAGTAGTACCTCCTTTTCAATTGTTTGGAATAATTTCAAAAGGAATGGTACCAGTTCTGTGTATCTCTGGAAGAATTATTTGGCTGGGACTCCATCTAGTCTTGGGCTCTTTTGGTTGGTAAGTTATTTATTACTCCCTCAATTTCAGAACTTGTTATTGTCTTATTCAGTGTTTCTTCTTTCTGGTTTAGTCTTGGGAGGTTGTATGTCCCCAGGAATTTATCTATTTGTTCTAGATTGTCTACTTTATTTGTATAGAGATGTTTATCATATTCACTGACGGTAGTTTGTATTTCTGTGGGGTCAGTGGTTTTATAAGTTTTTATTGTGTCAATTTGATTCTTTTCTCTTTTCTTCTTTATTAGTCTAGCTAGTGGTTTTTCAATTACTTTTTTCAAAAAACCAACTCCCAGATTCATTTATTTTTGAAGTATTGTTCATTTGAAGTATTTTCGTTTATTTTGAAGTATTGCTATCTCCTTCAGTTCCACTCTGATCTTAATTATTTCTTGTCTTCTGCTAGCTTTTGGATTTGTTTGCTCTTGCTTCTTGAGTTTTCTTAATTGTGATGTTAGGGTGTTGATTTGAGATCCTTCTAGTGTTCTGTTGTGGGCATTTAGTACTGCAAATTTCCCTCTTAGCACTGCTTTAGCTACATTCCAGAGATTCTGGTACATTGTCTCTTTGTTCTCATTATTTTCAAAGAACTTCTTGATTGCTGCCTTAACTTCATTATTTACCCAGTAGTCATTCAGGAGCATGTTGGTCAATATCCATATAGTTGTGTAATTTTTAGTGAGTTTCCTAATCTTGAGTTTTAATTGGATTGCACCATTCTCTGATAGACAGTTATAATTTCAGTTATTTTGCATTTGCTGAGGAGTGTTTTACTTCCAATTATATGGTCAATTTTAGAGTAAGTGTCACGTGATAGTGAGAAGAATGTATATCCTGTTGTTTGGGGATAGGAAGTTCTGCAGATATTTATTATGAGGTCCACTTAATCCAGAGCTGAGTTCAAGTCAGGAATATGTTTGTTAATTTTCTGCCTTATTGATCTGTCTAATATTGATTGTGGGGTGTCAAATATAGTCTCCCATTATTATTGCATGAGAGTCTAAGTCTCTTTGTAGGTCTGTAAGAACTTGTTTTATGAAACTGGGTGCTCCTCTGTTGGGTGCATATATATTTAGGATAGTTAGATCTTCTTGCTGAATTGAACCTTTTACCATTATGTAATGCCTTTGTATGTCTTTTTTGATCTTTTTTGGTTTAAATTATGTTTTGTCAGAGACTATGATTGCAATGCCTACTTCTTTTTACTTTCCATTTGCTTGCTAAATATTCCTCCATCCTTTTATTTTGAGCCTATGTGTGTCTTTGCACTGAGATGGGTCTCTTGAATACAGCATACCAATGGGTCTTGACTCTTTATCCAATTTGCCAGTCTGTGTCTTTTAATTGCGGCATTTATCCCATTTACATTTAAAGTTAATAATGTTATGTTTGAATTTGATCTTGTCATCGTGATGTTAGTTGGTTATTTTGCACATTAGTTGATATAATTTCTTCATAGGGTAATTTGTCTTTATCTTTTGGTGTGTTTTTGCAGTGGCTGGTACCAGTTTTTCCTTTCCATATTTAGCGCTTTTTTCAGGAGCTCTTGCAAGGCAGTGGTGATGAAGTCCCTCAGCATTTGCTTGTCTGGAAAGGATCTTATTTCTCCTTCATTTATGAAGCTTAGTTTGGCTGGATATGAAATTCTGAGTTGAAAATTTTTTTCTTTAAGAATATTGAATATTGGCCTCCACTCTGTTCCAGCTTGTAGGATTTCTTCTGAGAGCTCCACTGCTATTCTGATGGGCTTCCCTTTGTAGGTGTCCTGGTCTTTCTCTCTGGCTGCCCTTAACATTTTTTCCATCATTTCATCCTTGGAGAATCTGACGATTATGTGTCTTGGAGCTGATCTTCTCATAGAGTATCTTAGTTGCGTTCTCTGCATTTCTTGAATTTGAATGTTGAGCTGTCTTGTGAGATTGTGGAAGTCCTCCTGGATAATATTCTGATGTGTCTTTTCCAGCTTGGCTCCATTCTCCCCACCTCTTTCAGGTACTCCAGTAAATCATAGGTTTGGTCTTTTTACATAGTCCCATATTTCTCAGAGGTTTTGTTTATTTCCTTCTCATTCTTTTGTCTCTAATCTTGTCTGCCTTCCTTATTTCAGCAAAATGGTCTTCAGTTTCTATATTTTTTCTTCTGCATGATTGATTCAACCATTGATACTTGTGTATGCTTCATGAAGTTCTCATGCTGTGTGTTTCAGCTCCATCAGGTCATTTATGTTCCTGACTAAACTGGCTCTTCTAGTTAGCAGCTCCTGTAACCCTTTATCAAGGTTCTTTGCTTGTTTGCTCTGGGTTATAACACACACCTTTACCTCAGTGGAGTTTGTTATTACCTACTTTCTGAAGCCTACTTCTGTCAATTTGCCCATCTCATCCTCTGTCTAGTTCATCCAACTCTGCACCCTTGCTGGAGAGGTGTTGCGATCATTTGGAGGAGAAGAAGCACTCTGGCCTTCTGTGTTTTCAGTGTCTTTTCATTGTTTCCTTCTCATTTTCATGACTTTGTCTAGTTTCAATATTAGAGCCTGTTGACACTTGGATGAGGTTTTTGTGGGGACATTTTTGGTGATGCTGTTGTTATTATTTCTGTTTGTTTGTTTGTTTTTCTTTCAATAGTCAGGTCCCTCTTCTATAGGGCTGCTGCAGTTTCCTGGGGATTCACTTCAGGCTCTATTAATCTGCTTCTCATGTGCCTGGAGCTATCACTTGAGGAGGCTGAAGAACAACAAAGATGGGTTCCTCCTCCTTCCTCTGGGATCTCTGACCTCAGGGACACTGACCTGATGCCTGTAGGAACACTCCTGTATAGGGTGTCTGACAACCTCTGTTGAAGGTTTCTCCCAGTTTGGTGGCACAGGGAACAGGACTCATGTGGGGAAAAGAAAGAGATCAGCCTGTTACTGTGTCTATATAGAAATAAGTAGACATAAGAGACTCCATTTTGTTCTGTATTTGAGATGCTGTTAATCTGTGACCCTACCCCCAACCTTGTCCTTGCAAGAGACATGTGCTGTGGTAACTCAAGGTTTAATAGATTTTGGGCGTGCAGGGTGTGTCTTTGTTCCTAGAAAAGCTAGGTATTCTCCAAGGTTTATCCCATGTGATAGGATGAGACAATGCTGCTAAAAGGTTTATCGCAAGGCACAGGATTTTCCTTTAAACTTATTCATGTCACAGAGATCCTTGTTCTTATGTCTTACTGCTGATTTCCTCCCTACAATGATCCTATTGTCCTGCCACTCCCTGATCTTTAAGATGGTAAAGATAATTATCTATAAATACTAAGGGAACTCAGAGACCGGTGCCGGCGTGGGTCCTCTATAAGCTGAGCGCTGGTCCCCTGGGCCCCCACTTTTCTTTCTCTATACTTTGTCTCTGTGTCTTATTTCTTTTCTCAAGTCTCTCGTTCCACCTAACGAGAAACACCCACAGGTGTGGAGGGGCAGGCCACCCCTTCAGACCCATTTAACAAAGCACTTTGGCTGTCCCTTGGTAGAAGAGGTAAGCTGTGCTGGGGGAAACCTACTCAACTGATCTGCCCAAATTCCCCAGATCTACTAAGAAAGATTAATTCTGCTGGTCAGCAGAGACCACACCCACCTCTCTCCCTAGGGGCTCAGGCCCAGGAAGATCAGAGTTCTGCCCCTGAGCCCTTGGTTGGAGTTGTTGGAGTTCTTGCAGGGAGGACCCACCCTGTAAGGAGGAATGGATTAGGGTCCAGCATGAAGAGGCACTCTGGCCACAGTATCCCACAGCCAATGTGTTGTCCTGTGGGGAATACCTGTTGGGACCAAGCCATCCAGCCTCCCTGACTCCAGAGAGGAAAAATGTAGTCTGGAGCTATAGAGATGGCTGCCACATTACCACCCCCCCTCCCCGGGAGCTTAGTGTGTTAGGCATCTAGCAGCCCCAGTGTCGGCTGTCACCCCTCCCCCAAGGAGCTCAGATAGCTTAGACAGCAGGCAACTGCAACTGTGATGATGGCTGCCTTCCCCACCTCCCCCACTCCCCGAACTTGGTAGGCTTAGGAAGATTCTAGCCAAGTGGTTGCTGAGAATCTGCATGGCTCCCTGGTTGAGACCCTAGGCCCTGTTGGCATGGGCTCATGAGTGGAATTTTCTGATCTGTGGCTTGCACAGTTCCATAGGAAAAGTGTGGTTTCCCAGGCTGGGTAGCATGCTCACTCACCACTTCACTTGACTGGGGAGTGAGGACTCTGCTGCCCCATGTGACTCTTAAGTGGGCCACCCCACCACACCACTCTTCCTTCCTCTCTGTGGATCATACCAAGCCACTTAGTCAGTTCTGAAGACAGAACCTGGTTACATGGTTGCCAGTGCAGGATTCACACACTGTTTTGGTTCTTTTCAATGGGAGCCTTTGATCACCTCTGCTTCTAGTCAGCCATCTTGGTCCCACCCTGACTAACCTATTTCATGTAGCATGATGACCTCAAGTTTCATCGATGTTGTAGGATGTGTAAGAGTTTCCTTACTTTTTAAAGATAAATAATATTCCATTGCACGTTGTTACGGTTAATATTGTGAGTCAACTTGATTGGATTGAAGGATGCAAAGTATTGTTCCTATGTGTGTCTGTGAGGGTGTTGCCAAAGGAGATTAACATTTGAGCCAGTTAACCAGGAAAGGCAGACTCATCCCCAATCTGAGTGGGCATAATTTAATCAGCTGCCAACATGGCCAGAATAAAAGCAGGCAAAAGAACGTGGAAAGGCTTGATTGGTTTGGTATTCTGGCCTACAGCTTTCTCTTATGCTGGATGCTCCTGCCCTGAGCAGCAGACTCCAAGTCTTCCAGCTTTGGGACTCAGACTGGCTTTGTTGCTCCTCAGCTTATAGACAGACTATTGTGAGACCTCATATCACGATCATGTGAGTCAATATTCCTTAATAAACTCCCCTTACATGCACAACTATCCTATTAGTTCTGTCCCTCTAGAGAATCCTGACTAATACACATGTGTACACCATGTTTTGTTTACCATTCATCTTTCTTGAAAACTTGATGCTTCTACATTTTGACTATTGTAAACTATAGCATTATGAAGTTGAGCATACAAACAACTCTTCAAGCCTGTTCAAAAATAGTGTATTGATTTCTGAAAAAAAAAATTAAAAACATAATTACTATTATGGCCTAGCTATTCCTCTTCTGAATATACACCCCATTGAGGTATATATAGTTACTGCACTACCTTTTATTCCCACCAATAGCACACAAGGGTTCCACTTTCTCCGTGTCCTCACCAATACTTAGTTTCTTTCTTTTTTTTTTTTTTTTAATTGTTGCAATCCTGATTGGTGTGAAGTGATAACTCACTGGGGTCTTGATCCACATTTCCCAAAGGATTGGTTATATTGAGAATATACTAATGTGCTTGTTGACCATTTGTATATCTTCTTTAAAGAAACATCTATTCAAGTTCATTGCTCATTTTAATTGCATTGTTTTGTTATTGTTATTGAATTTTAGATGTTCTTTATATATTCTGAATAATAACCTGTTATCAGATATCTGATTTGCAAATATTTTTTCCCATTCAGTAAGTTCTTCTTTCACTTGGCTAATTTTGTCCTTTCATGCACAAAAGTTATAAATTTTAATATAGTTCAATGTATCCAATTTTACTTTTATTTTGTGTACTTTGGTGTTATATTTAAGAACTCATTGCCAAATACAATATCGTGAAGCTTTTTACTCAGGCTTTCTTCTAGCAGTTTTGTGATGTTAAGACTTATGTTTAGGTCTTTGATTCATTTTGGTTAATTTTTGTACGTGGTAAAGTCAAGTCCCACCTCGTGTATATATCTAGTTTCCAAAATATCATTTGCTTTAAAGAGTATTCTTTTTCCCATTGAATTATCTTGGCACCTCTGTAGAAAACATTTGATCATATATACAAGGATTCACTTACGGGATATCTACACTTTTTCATTGATCTATATGCCTGTCTTTATGCCAATACCACATTGCTTTTATTACTTTAGCTTTGTAATTAGTTTTGAAATTAGGAAGTATGAGACTTCACATTTTGTTATTTGTTAATATTGTTTTCATTATTTAGGGTACCTAGACATTTTATAGATTTTAAGATCTATTTTTTCTGTTCCTGAATAGAAACACAATTCAAATTTTTGATGAAGATTGCATTATATCTATATATTTCTGTGAGTAGCATTGTCATCCTAGCAATATTAAGCCTTCCAATCAATGAACATGGAATATGTTTTCATTTCTTGTGTGTCTTAATGTCTTTCAGCAACATTTTGAACTTTTCAGTGTACAAATCTTTCATTGCTTTGGTTCAACTTATTCCTTAGTATTTTATATTGCTTTATTTTTTGATATGAGTCCGGGTAGGTTTTCTAGTGTAAAGTCTACCCTAGAATCATCTATGTTGCTAAAAGGGTCCGGTTGGAAATTCTCTGAGTCTACTCTGTTCATCAGAGGTCTTGAAATTTTAGTCAACCTGGTCTTGCGGTGTCATGCTCATATCAGAATCACCCATGTGGATAAATGAGTGGTTCTGGGGATTCCCAGGCACACTTCTGTTCATCTGAGCTCTAGGAAGTTGCATTGGTAGTTCTCTCATGAAACCTCTAGAGGGACAATTTTTGAGCCTGCTGGTGTATCTCTCCCTGGAAATTCACTTAGTCAGTATGTAATCTTTAAGAACTTTTAATTGCAGAAATATCTCAGAACCACAATTTTCTTTAGAAGCAGGCTATTTAAGAAATGAAACGTTTTTAACTTGAATGAAATGGGATTTACATAATTTTCACAATTGTGAACATTACTAATTCTATAGGCAATGGGATGAAACTAAGCGTTGGAATCTAATAAGTCTGGGTTCAAAACCATCAAGAGGCACTCAGATCATTTATTCATTTGTTTTTTATTTTTTTTAATTAGCCAGAAAATACACAGTTCATTACATTGTTTCAAATACTAAATGGCACAATACATAAAGGGTCTGTTGTAGGTAGACTTTCTGGGAATTACCAAGATTCCATTTTCTAATCACCAGCACCTGTGAACATGATAAGTATTTTATGTTCTATGGCACAGTCGACTTTTAAAAAGGATACATTATTCAAATAAGCCTTAACAAATCACATGAACTCTTAAACAGAGAACTTTCCTTGGATGATGACAGAACAGCACAGCAGAAGAGGCAGTCAGAGATTTGAAGCATAAGAAGAATTCAACACCCTGTTACAGCTTTGGACATTCACACACACACACACACACACACACACACACACACACACACAGACAAATTGCAGAAAGCCTCTAGGAGTAGAAAATGATTCCTAGCTGACAGACAGCAAGGCAAAAGGAACTTTAGATCTAAAACTGCAAGGAACTTTATTCTGTTGATATCCGAATAAGCTTAGGAGCAGATTCTTCCTGTAACCTACGTATTAGTAACCAGTCTATTCACCAACTTTCTTTCAGCTGTGTGATATCCTAAGAAAACTCCCAGTCATCCCAGCTGGCTTTTTACCTAAAGAACATTGAGTTAACAAATGTGTGTTGGTTTTAGGACACTAAGTTTGTGATAACTTGTTATACAGTAATAGAAAACTAATATAGGGCCCCAAACAACACTTGCATATTGAAAGTGTTCAATAAATGTTAATTCCCTTTCATTCTGTATGCAAACGATAACATACTTGTTTCTCGGATAGACTAGTTTCACTTATATTTGCCTAAATGAACAAAATTTCTATCATGCAAGGCATAACTGAAATCCATTTTTCTGAAGAAGCATTATGTGATCACTCCAGGGAAAAAGTATATGTATTTCTTTTTGAATTATCGTAACAGTATTGTTGTATCTTTTCACCACATGAACTGTATTTTGATGTTTATTATAATTGTGAGTGAATATCTTACCTCCAGAACTAGACTACAAATCCTTTAAGAGCATGACTGTTATGTGTGAACTTGATCCTGTCATTATGATATTAGCTGGTTATTTTGCTTGCTAGTTGATGTAAATGGACTAAATGGTCCACTTAAAAGACACAGACTGGCAAATTGGATAAGGAGTCAAGACCCATCAGTTTGCTGTATTCAGGAGACCCATCTGATATGCAGAGACACACATAGGCTCAAAATAAAGGGATGGAAGAAGATCTACCAAGAAATTGGAAAACAAACAAACAAAAAAAGCAGGGGTTGCAATTCTAGTGTCTGATAAAACAGACTTTAAACCATCAAAGATCAAAAGAGACAAAGAAGACTATTACATAATGATAAAGGGATCAATTCATCAGGAAGACCTAACTATCCTAAATATATATGCACCCAATACAGGAGCACCCAGATTCATAAAGCAAGTCCTTGGAGACTTACAAAGAGACTTAGACTCCCATACAATAATAATGGGAGACTTTAACACCCCACTGTCAACATTAGACAGATCAACGAGACAGAAAGTTAACAAGAATATCCAGGAATCAAACTCAACTCTGCACCAAGTGAACCTAATAGACATCTACAGAACTCTCCACCCCAAATCAACAGAATATACATTCTTCTCAGCACCACATCACACTTATTCCAAAATTGACCACATAGTTGGAAGTAAAGCACTCTTTAGCAAATGTAAAAGAACAGAAATTATAACAAACTGTCTCTCAGACCACAGTGCAATCAAACTAGAACTCAGGACTAAGAAACTCAATCAAAACCGCTCAAACACATGGAAATTGAACAACCTGCTCCTGAATGATTACTGGGTACATAACGAAATGAAGGCAGAAATAAAGATATTCTTTGAAACCAATGAGAACAAAGATACAACATACCAAATTTTCTGGGACACATTTAAAGCAGTGTGTAGTGGGAAATTTATAGCACTAAATGCCCACAAGAGAAAGAAGGAAAGATCTAAAATTGACACCATAACATCACAATTAAAAGAACTAGAGAAGCAAGAGTAAACACATTCAAAAGCTAGCAGAAGGCAAGAAATAACTAAGAGCAGAGCAGAACTGAAGGAGATAGAAACACAAAAAACCCTCCCAAAAATCAATGAATCCAGGAGCTGTTTTTTTTTGAAAGATCAACAACATTGATAGACAGCTATCAAGACTAATAAAGAAGAAAAGAGAGAAGAATCAAACAGACACAATAAAAAATGATAAAGGGGATGATGTTGGCCTCATAAAATGAGTTAGGGAGGATTCCCTCTCACCACCAACCCCACAGAAATACAAACTACCATCAGAGAATACTATAAACACCTCTATGCAAATAAGCTAGAAAACCTAGAAGAAATGGATAATTCCTGGACACTTATACTCTCCCAAGACTAAACCAGGAAGAAATTGAATCCCTGAATAGACCAATAGCAGGCTCTGAAATTGAGGCAATAATTAATAGCCTACCAATCAAAAAAAGTCCAGGACCAGATGGATTCACAGCTGAATTCTACCAGAGGTACAAGGAGGAGTTGGTACCATTCCTTGTGAAACTACTCAAATCAATAGAAAAAGAGGGAATCCTCCCTAACTCATTTTATGAGGCCAACATCATCCTGATACCAAAGCCTGAGAGAGATACGCAAAAAAAGAGAATTTTAGACCAATATCCCTGATGAACATTGATGCCAAAATCCTCAATAAAATACTGTCAAACTGAATCCAGCAGCACATCAAAAAGCTTATCAACCATGATCAAGTTGGCTTCATCCCTGGGATGCAAGGCTGGTTCAACATACACAAATCAATAAACATAATCCAGTGTATAAACAGAACCAAAGACAAAAACCACATGATTATCTCAATAGATACAGAAAAGGCCTTTGACAAAATTCAGCAGCCCTTCATGCTAAAAACTCTCAATAAATTCGGTATTGATGGAACGTATGTCAAAATAATAAGAGCTATTTATGACAAACCCCCAGCCACTATCATACTGAATGGGCAAAAACTGGAAGCATTCCCTTTGAAAACTGGCACAAGACAGGGATGCCCTCTCTCACCACTCCTATTCAACATAGTGTTGGAAGTTCTGGTTGGGGCAATCAAGCAAGAGAAAGAAATAAAGGGTATTCAATTAGGAAAAGAAGAAATCAAATTGTCCCTGTTTGCAGATGACATGATTGTATATTTGGAAAACCCCATCATCTCAGCCCAAAATCTCCTTAAGCTGATAAGCCACTTCAGCGAAGTCTGAAGAAACAAAACCAATGTGCAAAAATCACAAGCATTCTTACACACCAGTAACAGACAAACAGAGAGCCAAATCATGAGTGAACTCCCATTCACAACAGCTTCAAAGATAATAAAATACCTAGGAATCCAACATACAAGGGATGTAAAGGACCACTTCAAGGAGAACTACAAACCACTGCTCAGTGAAATAAAAGAGGACACAACCTAATGGAAGAACATACTATGCTCATGGATAGGAAGAATCAATATTGTGAAAATGGGCATACTGCTCAAGGTAATTTATAGATTCAATGCCATCCCCATTAAGCTACCAATGACTTTCTTCACAGAATTGGAGAAAACTTCTTTAAAGTTCATATGAAACCAAAAAAGATCCCACATTGCCAAGACAATCCTAAGGCAGAAGAACAAAGCTGGAGGCATCACACTACTTGACTTGAAACTATGCTACAAGGCTACGGTAACCAAAACAGCATGGTACAGGTACCAAAACAGAGATATAGACCAATGGAACAGAACTGAGTCCTCAGAAATAATACCACACATCTACAGCCATCTGATCTGTGACAACTTGAGAAAAACAAGAAATGGGGAAAGGATTCCCTATTTAATAAATGGTGCTGGGAAAATTGGCTAGCCATAAGTAGAAAGCTGAGACTGGATCCTTTCCTTACTCCTTATACGAAAATTAATTCAAGATGGATTAGAGACTTAAATGTTAGACCTAAAACCATAAAAAACCCTGGAAGAAAAACTAGGTAATACCATTCACGACATAGGCATGGGCAAGTACTTCATATCTAAAACACCAAAAGCAACAGCAACAAAAGCCAAAATGGACGAATGGGATCTAACTAAACTAAAGAGCTTCTGCACAGCAAAAGAAACTACCATCAGAGTGAACAGGTAACCTACAGAATGGGAGAAAATTTTTGCAATCTACTCATCTGTCAAAGGGCTAATATCCAGAACCTATAAAGAACTCAGTCAAATTTACAAGATAAAAGCAAACAACCCCATCAAAAAGTGGGCAAAGGATATGAACAGACACTTCTCAAAAGAAGACATTCATACAGCCAATAGACATATGAAAAATACTCAACACTCACCATCAGAGAAATGAAAATCAAAACCACAATGAGATACCATCTCACACCAGTTAAAATGACAATTATTAAAAAATCAGGAAACAACAGGTGCTGGAGAGAATGTGGAGAAATAGGAACACTTTTGCACTGTTGGTGGGACTGTAAACTAGTTCAGCCATTGTGGAAAACAGTGTGGCGATTCCTCAAGGATCTAGAACTAGAAATACCATTTGATTCAGCCATCCCATTACTGGGGATATACCCAAAGGATTATAAGTCATGCTGCTATAAAGACACATGCACACATATGTTTATTGTGGCACTATTCACAATAGCAAAGACTTGTAATCAACCCAAATGTCCATCCTTGACAGACTGGATTAAAAAAATGTGGCACAGATACCCCATGGAATACGATGCAACCATAAAAAAAGGATGAGTTCGTGTCTTTTGTAGGGACATGGATGCAGCTGGAAACCATCATTCTCAGCAAACTACCGCAAGAACAGAAAACCAAATACTGCATGTTCTCACTCATAGGTGGGAATTGAGCAATGAGATCACTTGGACACAGGAAGGGGATCATCACACACCAGGTCCTATTTTGTGGAGGGGGGACAGGGGGATAGCATTAGGAGATATACCTAATGTAAATGACGAGTTAATGGGTGCAGCACGCCAACATGGCACATGTATGCATATGTAAGAAACCTGCATGTTGTGCACATGTACCCTAGAACTCAAAGTATACTTAAAAAAAAAAAAGAGCATGACTGGACTTTATTCATCTTTATTTCTGATTTATTCAGTTGGTACCACAACTTGTTCACATATGTATCACTTTAAATATTTATTGAGCAAATATATATTTACTGATTCATTACTTAAGATAGTCTAAAATCAAATACATTCAATTAATCAGAAGATGTCTTAAGATAAAAATATAATTTTCAGTGCAGTGGTTGATGAACAGTTATGTAATAAATATCTGCTCATGTATACGGAGGAAAAACTGTATGTAAAATAATCATTGTTAATTATTCTATTTTGAGTCTAACGTTTCATTTGTAGCTGTTCAATTTTCTGATTTATTTCCTGTTTTGTAGGTGAACTGATTTTCTAGCTGCTCCAAGATAACAGGTGTCCCATAAACGATAAACAAGAGAAAAAAAGCTTTGGGAAAATATCTGAAGCATTAAGATTAAAGCTTTGATGTGAAGAATTATCTACTCTTTGAAGAGGGCCAAAAGTCATCAATAATCATTATAGTACCTTACAAGCGGAATGTAATTTAAAAACATTTGTCAAATATTCTTTAAAAAATACTACCTTAAAATTCGAAAGTTGAAAGAGTTCAGAATCTAAATGTTTTCCACTGCTTTATCTTGTCATTACTTCTCAGTAGCTTTTAGAAAGGTCATTGACTTATATGTAAGAAACTCAAAGTTTACATTTTTTTCTTTGATAGCTCTAAAACCTGAAAATAAATATACAGGAATAAAGTTATATTAGTTCTATTTATATAAATTAGTGTTTAAAGTTAGATTTTTGGGTTAAATATAATGATGAGAAGAAATAGCAGTCAGGATATTAAATAAATAATCAGAATTCCTATTTCACACAAAATGAAATTATGTATTTAGAAAGGTCAAAATGCACTTTCAGAGGTAATTCACTACATATTTTAAATAAACTAATAAGAGATTTTACAGTCATATTTTTATTTTGTTATTAAAATGAACCATTTGTGACTATAAATGACATTTTTAAACTTTAGATATCGCTTTACCAAAAAAAAAAAAAAAATGTAGAATACTTCTCACTCTTCAGTGCTACTTTTTTTTTTTTTTTTTTTTTTTCCTGAGACGGAGTCTCTCTGTCGCCCAGGCTAGAGTGCAGTGGTGAGATCTTGGCTTACTGCAACTTCTGCCTCCTGGGTTCAAGTGATTCTCCTGCTTCAGCCTCCCAAGTAGCTGGGATTACATGTGCTCACCACTATGCCTGGCTACTTTTTTTGTACTTTTAGTAGAAATGGGGTTTCACTAGGTTGGCCAGGCTGATTTCAAACTCCTGACCTCAGGTGATCTGCCTGCCTCAGCCTCCCAAAGTGCTGGGATTACAGGTGTGAGCCACCGTGCTTGGCCCAGTCCTACTTTTTTATGTTCTCAAGAGTTTTATTTTTTGGAAGGCTACATATCAATTTTAAATCAATTGGTTTATAATGTTTGACAATAAAAATATGGTTTAGTGTCATTTGGGATCATTTTAGCTGTGGTAATTCTTTCAATTATAGCATTCCTTAAAATAAAAATAAAAGATATACATGTGTAAATGTACATTCATATTTTTATTTTTGTCTTAATTAAAGTACAGTCATATAAGGAGAAGAAGAATACAGGTAAAACCTACAATACTGTAACTAAAATAATATTGGGGATTTTAATAGCCAAGGATGTTGCTGAATTGAAGAAACAAAAAGAAAAAAAAAAAACCTGTGTTAAACAATATACTTAATGATTAAGCAAAACATGTAAGACTGAAGATGACTTTCAGATAAAAGACTGAAAAAGAAACATTCATTTTTATCTGAATATCTTGCAGCGATTTCTGCAAATGTAAACTACTTCTTAGAATAATGAACTTTAGTATGACTGCATGTTTAGGAGTAAAAGAGGAAATAAAAGATAGGTGCAATGTCTCAGAGGAGGCATTGTGTGTAAATGAAAATACATTTGTGTAAAGTAGATGATTGGTGCAAGTAGTATTTCTGAAAATTAATGAAATAAATATTAATAATAGTAACTAAATAAAAGAAGTCTTCTTTAGTGTGTCTCTTTAGAATTTCCAAAGGGTTTAGTAATTAAGATGACATTCACAGGTAATAATATATTATTAGTACTATGATGATAAAAATTATCCATATCCATATATGCATAGAACTTTAAAGTCTACAAAAATATGTCTATGAATATATGTATTTATATATTACCACAAATGCACAGTAATTCCTCACTTTGTCAATAGGTTCTTGGAAACTGGGATGTTAAGGGAAGTGACATAAATTTTTTTTATCAAAGTTGTAAGAAAACTACATTTCCCATCTCTACTAAAACTACAAAATTAGCCGGGCATGGTGGTGCATGCCTGTAATCCCAGCTACTCGGGAGGCTGAGGCAGGAAAATTGCTTGAATGCAGGTGGAGGCTGCGGTGAGGCCAGATCGTGTCATTGCACTCCAGCCTGGGCAGCAAGAGCAAAAGTCCATCACACACACACACACACACACACACACACACCAAAAAAAAAAAAAAAAAAAAAGGAAAGGAAATATATTGAAAGACACTACTTTATTTAAATATCCACTGTACATCATTTCCCTTAAAGTTGCAGTTTCCAAGAACTTGTTGATGATGTTAAGTAAATATTTAATGTTTATAAATATAGATCTACAGTTTTTCACAACATTTGGATTATTACCCTGACATTACAAATAAGGAAACTTAGGTTCAGAGAGTCAAAGTGGTTTGACTAACAATATATGTCTTAGTCTGTTTGGACTGCTTTGACATAAATATCATAGATTGGATGCTTATAGACAATAGAAATTTATTTCTTACAGTTCTGGAAGCTGGGAAGTGTAAGACGAAGAGTTTGACAGATGTGATGTCTGGTGACCACTTCATGATTCATAGGCAGCCATCTTTTTGCTGTGGTCCTCACATGGTGGAAGGGATGAGGCAGCTCTCTGAGGACAATTTTACAAATGCACTGTCTCAGTTAGCCAGAACTACATTCCTTTGGGAGGTTCTAGGTAAAAATCTGTTGTTTTACCTTTTCTAGCTTCTAGGGGGCCACTTCATTCTTGGCTCATGACCTCTTTCTCTATGTTGAAAGCACATCACTTCAAGTTCTACTTCTTTCTGACTGTATCTTCTCCTGCTTCCTTCAATCCCTTATAAGGAATCATGTAATTACACTGGGCTCAAGGCTCAACCTACCTGAGGTTCACTGCTGCCACCAATAATGCCCATGTACCCAGCCCACAGGCCGAAAGACTGTCCTGCTTGCTTCCGGCTCACAGCATATCTGGGGCCCACGACCACCACCCCAGTATCTATGTATGCTGCCCAAGGGCCCAAGGACTGTCCAGCCCAGGGCCTGCCACAGCAACCACTGGCACTCACTGTCACCCCTCCCCCGTCCAGTGGCAGGGCTACCCCATGCCTTTACATACTGCCAAGTGCACTAGGACCAGACTGTATAGTGTCTCCTTTCCCAGTAAAGTCACTCCATAGCCTTCACAAATAAACATAGACTAACCCATTGAGGAACTAGCAAACATTGCTAACATTGATTATAGCTGAAAATATTTTACAGTGACTACAGTAATCTACCCACCTAGAACCAAAGCCTAAGCACCCTACTCAACTAACACTATATATATATCTGTAGGAAAAAGTGTTACCCTACAAAAGCTACTCCACAAAATTGGGAGAAGTGACTGTTACACTAGATGCACAGAAAACAATGCAGGGACACACACACAAAAAAAAAACATAAGAAAGCAAGGCAACATGACACCTTCAAAGGAATAAAATAATTCTCCAGAAATAGATCCCAAAGAACAAATAAACAATATGTAATTCCTGAAAAAAGAATTCAAAACAATGATCTTAAAGAAACTCAATGAGATAGCAGAGTACACAGACAGACAACACAAAGAAAACAGAATAAAACAATTCAACAAAGAAATAGAATAATAATAAAACTGAACACAAATTCTGAAACTGAATAATGTAATAAATAAAATGAAAATACAATTGAAAAATTCAACAAGATATTATATCAAAAAATGAATAATTTTTGATCTTGAAGACAGGACTTTTGAAATAACCCAGTCAGACAAAAAATAACAACAAGAAAAGAAGAAGAAAAAAGAATTTTAAAAAATCCACTTGACATATGGGACATCATTTAAAGAAGAAATATTAACATTTTGAGATGTCAGAAGAGACTGAAAAAGGCATAGGGAACCTATTTGATGAAATAGTAGCTGAAAACTTCTCAAGTCTTGGAAAAGAAATAGACATCTAGATGGAGGAAGTTCAAAACTTCCCAAATACCTTCAACTCAAAAAGGTCCTCCCTGAGGCATATTTTAGTCAAATTAGTCAAAAGGCAAAGACAGAGAATTGACAAAGAGAGAATTCTAAATCAGCCAAAGAAAAGCATCAAGTCACATATATGAAAATCCCCATCAGACTACCAAGAGATTTCTCAGCAGAAACCTTTCAGTTCAGGAGAGAATGGGATGATACATTCAAAGTGTTAAAAAAAAAAAAAAAAAAACTAGACAAAAGTACTATACACAGCAAAGCTATCCTTCAGAGATGAAGCAGAAATAAAGTCTTCCTCAGACAAACAAATATTGAGGGAATTAATCACCTCTAGAACAGCCCTACAAAAGCTAAGAGAATCCAAATCTGGAAGTGAAAGGACAATATCTACCTTTATGAAAACACATAAAGTGGAAAACTTAAAGGAGTGGAAAACTTAAAGGAGTGTAAAACATACTGATGGTACAGATATATAAATGAAAAACAGAAGGGAATCAAATGTTATCACTGCAGAAAATTACCAAACCACAAATATAAATGATAAGAGAGGAAGAACGGAACAAAGAATTAATGAAACAATCAGAAAACAATTAACAAAATGACAGGAATAAATCCTCAACTGTCAGTAACAACCTTAAATGTGAATGATATAAATTTCTCAATTAAAAGGTATAGACTGAGTGAATGGGTAAACAAGACCCAACTACATAGGTAAACTCACTTTGCCTGTAAAGACACAAATATACTGAAAATGAATAGGTGAAAAAAGATGTTTCACACAAGCAGAAACCAAAATTGTGCAAAAGTAGCTATACTTATATCAGACAAAATAGACAGTAAGTCAAAAAACATAAAAGGAGGAAAAGATGGTCATTATACAATGATAAAGGGATCAATTCAAAAAAATGATATAGTAGTTATGTATTTAAGTGCATCCAACAACAGATTACTCATATATATAAAGCAAATATTATTAGATCTAAAGAGAGAAACTATCCCAAAATAATAATAGTTAAGAATTTCAACACTGCACTTAATACACTGGACAGATCATCTAGTCAGAAAGTCAAGGAAGACTTAAACTGCACTTTAGACAAAACAGACCTAACTGACATTTGTAGAGCATATTATTCAACAGCTAGAGAAAAAACATTCTTCTCTTTAGCACATTGAACATTTTCCAGGATAGATAGACCATATGTCAGGCCACAAAACAAGTCTCAACAAATGAAAAAAATATTGAAACAATATGGCAACAGGTATGTGAAAAGGTGCCTAACATCATTGGTCATTAGAGAAATGCAAATTGAAATGACAATGAAATATTCTCTTATCCCGGTTAAAATGGCTTTCTCCAAAAGACAAGTGACAACAAATTCTGGCAGGAATGTTTAGAAAAAGGCACTCTTATACACTGTTGGTGGAAATGAAAGTAGTACAGTCACTATGGAAAATAGTATAGAGGTTTCAAAAAATTAAAAATAAAACTACCATATGATTTAGCACTACTGAATATTTATTCAAAGGAAAGAAAACCAGTGCACTGAAGAGAGATATGCACCCCCATGCCTATTGCACCACTATTTACAATAGCCAATATATAAAATCTACCTATGTTTTAATCAACGGATAAATGAGTAAAGAAAATGTGGCATGCATACACAATGGCATACTATTTAGCCATACAAAATAATGGAATCCTAACATTTGTGGCAACATGGTTGAACCCAGAGGACATTATGTTAACTGAAATAAATCAAGCACAAAAAGATTTATGCTGCATGTTTTCACTCTCACTTTTTATGTGGGAGCTAGAAAAATTGAGCTTATAGAAGTGGAGAACAGAATTACGGTTATTAGAGGCTATGAATCCTAGGGAGGAGGAGAGGTTAGGGACAGATTGGTTAATGAATACACTATAGTTATATAGGGGAAATTGATTCAAGTGTTTCATAGCACTGTGGTGGTAGATATACTTAACAACAATTTATTGTGTTTGTTCAGAAAGCTAGAAGAGAAAATTTTCTCAACACAAAGAAGAGAATGTTCTCAACACAAAGAAATGATAAATGTTTTAGGTGATGGATAACTATCCTAATTTGATCATTACACATTGTATAGTTGTGTGAAAATATCAGTCTGCACCCCATAAATATGCACAATTATTATGTGTCAACTGGAAATAAATGGAATAAAGTGCATGATTTTTTATGTCAACTATACCTAAAGTGTTTAACACATAAGAAATATGGGGAGTATAATGTATCATTTCTTCCTTCATATAAAAGTTGCCAAGTGCACTTAGATATTTGAACTGTTCCGATATAACTCAAACTTTAGTATCATTATAAAATTATTATTATTACCTTTTTTTTTTTTTTGTGACAGAGTCTCGCTCTGTTGCCCAGGCTGGAATGCAGTGGCATGATCTTGGCTCACTACAAGCTCCGCCTCCCAGATTCATGCCATTCTCCTGCCTCAGCCTCCCAAGTAGCTGAGACTACAGGCACCTGCCACCATGCCTGGCTAATTTTTTCTATTTTTTAGTAGAGACGGGGTTTCACTGTGTTTGCCAGGATGGTCTCGATCTCCTGACCTCATGATCTGCCCGCCTTGGCCTCCCAAAGTGCTGGGAATATAGGCGTGAGCCACTGTGCCCGGTCTACCTAATTTTTCCAAGTTTTATTTTCCCCCTTATTATCAATCTTCCTCTATTCAGTTCATTATACTCAGTTAATGCATGCTATTTAGTTAATGTCAACTATAAAATTACAGGTGTTTTAAATCCTGAAAAGAAAATTTTATTAAAAATTAAATTTGTCAATTAACACAATGCAATAATGTTCTCCCTGTGCTTAATAATTTAAGCATAGTGCTATTGCACATATTTGCTGTTTGATCATAGCTTTGAGAGAAATAGAATTGAGCACCATAAATTAACTGAGCATATATAACTTTTTGTCAATGTATGCTCCCCTGTTTCTTTCTATTTTCTCTTCCATTTTCCTACCTTTCTTTGCCATACTTTCTTTCTGCTAAAAGTTTAACAGAGAGCCAAATCACGAGTGAACTCCCATTCACAATTGCTTCAAAGAGAATAAAATACCTAGGAATCCAACTTACAAGGGATGTGAAGGACCTCTTCAAGGAGAACTACAAACCACTGCTCAACAAAATAAAAGAGGACACAAACTAATGGAAGAATATTCCACACTCATGCATAGGAACAATCAATATCATGAAAATGGCCATACTGCCCAAGGTAATTCATAGATTCAATGCCATCCTCAGGAAGCCACCAATGACTTTCTTCACAAAACTGGAAAAAACTACTTTAAAGTTCATACAGAACCAAAAAAGAGCCTGCATTGCCAAGACAATCCTAAGCCAAAAAAACAAAGCTGGAGACATCATTCTACCTGATTTCAAACAATACTACAAGGCTACAGTATCGAAAACAGCATGGTACTGGTACCAAAATAGAGATATAGACAAATGGAACAGAACAGAGCCCTCAGAAATAATACCACACATCTACAACCATCTGATCTTTGACAAACCCGCCAGAAACAACAAATGGGGAAAGGATACCCTATTTAATAAATGGTGCTGGGAAAACTGGCTAGCTATATGTAGAAAGTTGAAACCGGATCCCTTCCATACACGTTATATGAAAATTAATTCGAGATGGATTAAAGACTTAAATGTTAGACCTAAAACCGTAAAAACCCTCAAAGAAAACCTAGGCAATACCATTCAGGACACAGGCATGGGCAAGGACTTCATGACTAAAACACCAAAAGCAATGGCAAAAGCCAAAATTGACAAATGGGATCTAATTAAAGAGCTTCTGCACAGCAAAAGAAAGCACCATCAGAGTGAACAGGCAACCTATAGAATGGGAGACACTTTCATGGTCTACCCATCTAACAAAGGGCTAATATCCAGAATCTACAAAGAACTTAAACAAATTTACTAGAAAAAAATCAAACAACCCCATCAAAAAGTGGGCAAAGGATATGAACAGACATTCTCAAAAGGGACATTTATGAAGCCAACAGACACATGAAAAAATGCTCATCATCACTGGCCATCAGAGAAATGCAAATTAAAACTACAATGAGATACCATCTCACAGTAGTTAAAATGGCGATCATTAAAAAGTCAGGAAACAACAGGTGCTGGAGAGGATGTGGAGAAATGGAAACACTTTTATACTGTTGGTGGGAATGTAAACTAGTTCAACCATTGTGGAAAACAGTATGGCAATTCCTCAAGGATCTAGAACTAGAAATACCATTTGACCCAGCCATCCCATTACTGGGTATATACCCAAATGATTATAAATCATGCCACTATAAAGACACATGCACACATATGTTTATTGTGGCACTATTCACAATAGCAAAGACTTGGAACCAACTCAAATGTCCATCAATGATAGACTAGATTAAGGAAATTTGGCAAATATACACCATGGAATACTATGCAGCCATAAAAAAGGATGAGTTCATGTCCTTGTAGGAACATGGATGAAGCTGGAAACCATCATTCTGAGCAAACTATCACAAGGACAGAAAACCAAACACTGCATGTTCTCACTCATAGATGGGAATTGAACAATAAGAACAACTGGACACAGGGTGGGGAGCATCACACACTGGGGCCTGTTGTGGGGTGGGGGAGGGCGGAAGGGTAGCATTAGAAGATATACCTAATGTAAATGACGAGTTAATGGGTGCAGCACACCAACCTGGCACATGTATACATATGTAACAAACCTGCACGTTGTGCACATGTACCCTAGAATTTAAAGTATAATAAAATAAATAAATAAAATTTTTTAAAAAGTTAATAATCTTTAACACAGGCAAATGCTATAGCTGTATAGAAACACTTTGTACTGTTATATTCAATTTCAGCAGATTTTTCAGCTTCAGAAATAAATCAGCATTTATATTTAATGAAATCACTCTCAGAATTTGAAAATATCTTTTATATTCTGTGGGGAAGCATTAGAAAAAGCAGTTTAGCAGTAACATTGTCTCGGCACTTCCATTTCCCCTCCACAGAAACAGCTTGTGGGTTTTCTGGTAAAGCAAACTGCTTTTTACCTCTGACTTAAGTTTCCAACTGCCCTGAAGTGAAGGTTAAACTAGGAAGGAGAGTATTGATTCACATTTCATATGGGAGCTATCTTTGGACTGCCCTGGGCTATGTATCTGTACCATATAATGACAGTTGCACCAGTTCTTAAATGAACCTAGATGCCTAGTTAAGTAGGTGACATACGCAAAGCTTCTGTGTCCCGGTTTTAACCCAGAGTGTACAAAAGACTATTCACGTTGGCAACTTGTCAGAGATATTCTTGAATGTCAGTTTATTGTATCAATGCTATATGGTATCTACAAGAGAAAATGGAACACACTGAAACCACTGAAATAACTCACACTTTCTCCATATTGTGAGCAAAAAGTATTTGCAATGAATGGTTAGTTTCACGGGTCAACTTGGCTAGGCTATGGTATTCAATCAAACAGTAATTTACATGTAATGGTGGAGGTATTTTGTAGATGTGATTAATATCCACAATCAATTAAGTTAAAGAGGTGGCCTTGATAATTTGAGTGGGCTTTATGCAATTAATTGAAAGTCTTAAGGGCAAAACTAAAGTTTCCCCAAGGAGCAAAGAATCCTGACTCAAGATTAGAGCATCAGCTCCTGCCAGAAAGTTTCTGGCTTGTTCACCTTCTCCTGCCAATTTTGGACTTACCACACCCATTGTTACGTAAGCCAATTTCTTGAAATAAATCTCTTTATTTTATAGATATAGATATAAATGTAGATAAGGTGATATAGATGTTACTGGTTTTGTTTCTTTGGAGAACACTAAATAATACAGTATTATTGGCACAACACTCGGCAAAAGCAGTTCTCTGCTGAAAAAGCTAGTTTTTCTAAACTTTTCTGGTATGCAAGGCATCATCTCGCTTGTTTTCTTATGTAGAATTTAATCTTATTAAAAAACACCAAACTCACGATATAGGGTTGACATTTGGCTTAAAGTTTTTTTTTTTTTTTTTTTTTTTTTCCTCATAATACTGGGATTACATGATACGCTTTTGACCAAAGTATACTATGATTCACAGGATAATAATGGGACTCTCAGATATTTTAATCCACTTTCATTGATTTTTAGTGTACTGTCCTTCTCTTTTACTCCACAACTCCTTAATTTTGTATGCATACAATTTTGCCTTAGTCTCTCTGAGGATATTGCTGCTATTTATATTTGATCTATAGTTCTTAAGGTTATTCTTTTACTTTCAACAGAAAGAAGGAATTAGTTTCATCTCATCTGTCAAATTTAATACTTTAATAATGCTATCTGGAAGTCCATGTTAAGAAGGACTCTGTTGGTCTGTGTTTCTGATCAGTAGGAACAATTGATGTTTTTGGCAATTGACAAGGGTGTGTAAGAGAAGGGACGGGAGGAAATGCAATACCTTTGGAAAATCGTAATCTATACAAAGATGCTGGAAAAATCTTTTATCACCAGCCCTGACCTATCTATTGAGCACCAAACCTAGGTCCAATTACTTCTAAATTTTTCTTGCAAGTGGCACCATCACCATTCTACCCTTCTATGAGTTCAAATTTTCTCGATTCCACATGTGAGTGGAATCATATGATATTTATCTTTCTCTGCCTGGCTTGTTCTACTTAACATAATGCCCTCTGTTTTATCCATGTCCTTTTTAAAAGGCCGAATAGTATTCCACTGTGTATATTTACCACATTTTAAATCCATTCATTTGTTATATATGTATTAAAACATCACAATGTATCCCGTCAATATATACAATTATTTGTCAATTAAAAATAAAATAAAACTTTAAAAACTTTAAATAAATGTGTAAATTGTATCACTTTCATCTAGTCATGAAACCAGAAAAGATAGTCATTTAAGCTCTTCTTTTTTCTACAGCCTTTATTCTTGCTAAAACTGAGCTTTGATAATTCTGCTTTCTAAACATATATTTTATCTATCCACTCTGCATAGAAACCTTGGATGTATTCCTATCATAAAACTTAAAGCATACTTTTGTTTTTTACTCTCCCACTAAACACTCTCTTAAGAACAGACATTCAGATTAGTCTTTGCATATCAGAGTGGCTAAAATAATGTATGACACTGAGCAAGCTATCAATAAATATTTGCTAAATATGTGGACATCCTTTATAACAGCTTTTCCATCCCAGGCAAAATTAGATGTAACTGAATCCCCACTCTCTCCATGTCCTCACTTTCTTCAAAATACTTCCTAAAAGGTACTAGATAACTTGTTCGCATTTATTTGTAATCACTATTATCTCATACTAGTGTCTGTTAAATTATGCAAATAAATCACATCTCAAATCATTCCTGTGTCACTTGCACTCAGTGCAGTTCTTGATTTTTATTGTCTCAGCAAAGTTTTGTTATAGGAAAGTGAATAAAAATTCTTTAGGAAAAGAGGAATCTGGAAAGATGCTTGTGGTCTGGGGTTCAGATCCTCTTCCAGGTATAGAGAATGGGCATTGTGTTTGTTGTTGTTGCTGTTTGTTGTTGTTTTAAGACTCAGACTGGAGTGTAGTGGTGCTATCTTGGCTCACTACAACTTCCGCCTCCTGGGTTAAAGAGATTCTCGTGCCTTAGCCTCCTGAGTAGCTAAGACTAAAGGCATGCACCACTATATCTGGCTAATTGTAGAGACAGGTGTTTTTGTTTTTTGTTTTTTGTTTTTTGTTTTTTTTTTTTTGAGATGGAGTTTTGCTCTTCTTGCCCAGGCTAGAGTGCAATGGTGCCATCTCCGCTCACTGCAACCTCTGCCTCCTGGGTTCAAGTGATTCTCCTGCCTCAGCCTCCCAAGTAGCTGGGATTACAGGTGTGCACCACCAAGTCTAGCTAATTTTGTATTTTTAGTACAGACAGGGTTTCACCATGTTGGTCTGGCTGGTCTCAGACTCCTGACCTCAAGTGATCCACCCGTTTTGACCTGCCAAAGTGCTGGGATTACAGGCATGAGCCACTGCACCGGGTTGAGACAGGGATTTACCATGTTGACCAGGCTGGTCTCGAACTCCTGACCTCAAGCGATCTGCCCACCTTGGTCTCCCAAAGTGCTGGGATTACAGGCATGAGCCACCACACCCAGCCAGCAGTATGTTCTTCATACTCAGTTTCACACATAGGTGTTCTGGGTCAGATATTGATTTGTTATCATTATTGAAATGATAACTTTTCCCAGCTTTTATCAGAGATGATTCAATGAAAGCTATATGAAAAACTCTAGTATATGTGTGACAAGATACTCCAAAGGTGAGGAATGAAGAAAATGCAATGTCTCTGCTTATATTCAGGAGTAGGAGGAAGTTGCCTTTCCTTCCTTTCCCTCTCAAAAGGAGGCACAAAAATCTATGCTTCTTCAAGATGTGTTGAAAAGGATCCTAGATTCTCTAACCATTTGGAATGTGAACGCATTTTTCTTTTTTTTTTTTTTTTTTGAGGCGGAGTCTTCACTCTGTCCCCCAGGCTGGAGTGCAGTGGCAACATCTCGGCTCACTGCAAGCTCCGCCTCCCGGGTTCGCGCCATTCTCCTGCCTCAGCCTCCCGAGTAGCTGGGACTACAGGCGCCCGCCACCTCGCCCGGCTAGGTTTTTGTATTTTTTTAGTAGAGACGGGGTTTCACCGTGTTAGCCAAGATGGTCTCGATCTCCTGACCTCGTGATCCGCCCGCCTCGGCCTCCCAAAGTGCAGGGATTACAGGCGTGAGCCACCGCGCCTGGCCTGTGAATGCATTTTTCTAAGGGCCAGATACACCCCTCTGTTTCTGAATTTTAATATCTAGGGATATCTCCAAGATCCTGGGCACATTTTCCCTTGAAATAGAAACACATACTTTGGGAGCTAGGTAAATCTCTCTGGAGTTCTTTTAGTATCCAAGCAAGTGAATGTTAACCTCTTAAGGCTTGCTTTTAGCCCAGGGACCAATGTTTTTAGTGAAATTTATTCAGAAAGCTCCAACTCTTCAAGAACACAACATATTTTCTATACACTGCCATCTGGCTATAATCTCTCAAGATGCAGTCACCCAGGTAAAGTGTGTTTTGAGAAAGCATAGTTGAATATGGGGGTGTGAACTAAAAACCAAAGTGTTGGAGCTTGAAGGCCTTTGGAGGTAATTGGACCAAAATCAGAATCTCTGCAGAGTAGAGAGGTATCTGTGTAACTTTATAAATGTAGTTCAAATAATTAATGTCAATGAGAACAAACTACATGATTGGAATGAAGTAAAAATAATTCTAATAACAGAATATTATAAAGCTTATACCTCAACACACTCTTTAAAATTATTTCTCACAGATGAAAAATCTTAAATAAAAACATCAGTAAATCAAATCTGGTGCTACATTAAAAGGATGATGAATGCTTACTTAGAATGTTTTATTCCAATAATGAAAAAAAGACAGTTTAAAATTATTAAATCTACATAATAGAACACAACAATAATTCAGAGTTGAAAATAACTTCCATTACCACTAGGAATCAATATATTAGTTTAATGAACCAATTATAAAGACTCAGTAATGGAGAACTAAATATGACTTTGGTACCAAAATAGAAAGACAGATCTGTGGGATCAATTAGAAACCTCAGAAATGAATATGTATGTGTGTGTGGGTGTGGGTGCATGTGTATGTTCGTATACATTTAGTATAGATATACAGCTAGTTTCTATTTGGTGAAGAAACGCTAGAGCAGTTAATACATAAATTAGGGCAATTAACTACCTCTGAGGAAAATAAAGTGAAAGTATTATAGTAGATTATATGTAACAAGGTTGCACATGGATTAAAGAATTATATATCAAATAATTTAAATTCTTAAAAAACATGAATAAACCATGGGTTAACGTTTATCTTGGCTGATGACTTTTCCAAATAAGACATCAAAGATCAGAGATGAAAAACAAAACAAGGCATTATTAGCATAGGCCAAAAACAGGCTGAGAAGAACATTTGTGATATATGTGACAAGAGAATATCAAATGCACATAATATTTATACTGCACAGACATGTGAAAGAGAAAAACTGAAACACAGTATAAGAAAATTGAGAAAGTGCATGAACAAACTTTTCAGAAGTAGAGATATTCACTTTCTGTATATAGTACATGTAAATAAAAGTTAAATATGCTTCTCCTCTAATGTAATAATATTATCGTTACTACATTTACATTAGAGGAATAGCATCATCATCACCATCATCATCACTGTTAAAATTACCCACCTTTGCAATTGTTTGGAAAGCAGAGACTTTCTTTACTGTTGATGAGAAGGGAAATAGAAATAAATATTCTACAGGGTAATTTCCAAATATATATCAAAAGCTTGGAAAATGGACATTCTTTAATTCCAAGGAAGTATTCTTTGTACATTACCAAAGATTTCAAAAAAGGTATAAGCTAAATATCTGTCAATAACATAGTAAAATTGTATGTGTATACATACACACACACACACACACACACAGTGCAATACCATGAAGCTATTAATAATTCCATGTTTGAGAACAGTTATCTTCATAAAAAAAAGAGTAAAAATAAAAACTGATTAAAAGTAATGGATATACTTTTAAATGGAAAATAAGAATATATTTTAAAAAGACAGCAAAATGTAATTATTTGTGGATGGGAGATTAATGGTTATTTCATTTTTCTTCTCTTTCTTCCAGGCCTTCAATATCCAGGCCTCAAACTGTTCTCCCCTCCTTTCCTCCCTCCCTCCCTCCCTCCCTTCTTTCTTTCCTTCCTTCCTTCCTTCCTTCCCCTTCCCTTCCTCACTCTTTCATTCTCTTTCTTTTCTTTTTTGTTCCATTTTATACATCAAATATTTTTTCAGTAAATGTAATTTTTTCAGTTAAACAGTTTTTAATATCAAATCATCTTTAAAATATGATTGAGAAAGATAAGATGGGGCATTTGAAAGAGAATAATATATTTTTACACAAGCTTCTTCCTGTGGCAGTAATCATGTATTTAAAAGCCTTTGAACCTGAGCTAAAAAGACTTTAAAAAGCCTATAGTTACTACATTTTATTCATTTAGTGTTTAGGTTTATTCATAGTGGAAAAAAATGTTATTTGTGAACTGAGCTGAAGGTATGTGATACACTGTAGTAGATAAGGTAAGAAGAATTCATCTCATAAGTTTTGATGTTTAAAGGAGAAAATCAGATTTTTAAAAATAGATACATGCCACAACCTGTATATATACACATATATGCATATATAGAGAGAGATGGATATTTGTGTATGTATATATTTGCTCAGACACCCACACACACATACATGGCATTCATTACTTCATTGAGTTAGTATCTCACAGAAGCACTTGAGGAGATGCACTAGGAATTACACATAGGTAAGCAGCACTGTATTTGTATTAATCTAATATAAAAATTTAATTGCTGTTTAATGTTTGTAGTGCAAAAGCAAGCCTTAGGCTTCCAATTCCTTAATCAATCTCCAGAACTTAACTTGGTAAATGACCATACCAGGAAAATTTAGAAAAATAAATTTCAGTGTTTGCAGACAAGGACAGAGTTTACAGAAATATATATATATTTTAAAATCTAATGTTTAACACCAAAAAGTATATGTGAGAGAATATTATTCTCTGCTTTCACAATTTCATTCTTTGTCTGTTTTCATTATTCATACTCCCTTACTTGCTTCTCTGTTTCTCTTTGTAAATCAGCACTGCAAAAGAGTATTTCTGAATTATTTCACTTTTTTTTGAAAAAATGGGATCATATTAATTTATGAGATTCAATTAAAATATTTTTACGTAATAAATCCAACTGTAAAATAACTTCACCTTCATCATTATTAGTGAACTTTAATCATTTGCTAGTAATATTTATCTTATTATATAATAATATTATATACATTATATATTATAGTATAACAGTATACTATTATATGCACATTAAATATTTATATCTCACATACTCTTTACTCTCTTGAGTGCAATTTCCGAGTAGAACATTAAGATATGGTCAGCAATTCTATAATCCCGAATATTATACCATAAAGCACATATACACTGACATTCCCAAACACGTATCTGGAGAGCAGGGCTGACATACTGACCATGCACGCAAAAAATTGAATCTGTTTTCCTCATTTTAGGATGACCTTCACATCTTTGATGTGCACAAAGTCCTTAAAAAAATAAGTTGCTGCATCGACAGCTTGTTCTTCAAATATAGGCTTAAAATAAATTTATTCTATTGTTATATATAAGTGGAACATTATAGGAAGTCATGGAATGTTATCTCCTATCATAGCCTTGAGGGCACACAATAAAAGAGTTTATTCATCTTTTTCTATAATCACCCTTGAGATGATGTCAAGGTACAATTCAGTTAAAAAATGTAGTTTAAATTCACATTTGCTTGTCATAATTTCAACTGTTGAGACACTGCTTCTCAGACTTTTCTACTGATATATCATTATTAATGAAACAGAGAAGTCCTGAGAATGTGTGCTATTGCTTAAAGAAAGATCTTCATATACAAAATGCATTTGCAGGAATTTTTGCATTCAATGCTATAGAAATCTGGCATATGCTTTGGGCAAACCACTATGAATGCTATTTATCACAGTTTTGGAGATATTTTGAAGATATATTTTCTGACAATAACCTGGAAACCACGTGCCACACTTTACTTTCTCTACTCTCCAAATCAAACACACACAGTAAACAAACAAACAAACAAACAAACAAAAAACAAAAACCGGAACACCTGTATTCACTGTTGTATAAAAAAGGAAATAGTCTGATTTTGCAGATCAAGAATATAATGGTAAAGGCATTATATCTCTTTAAAATACTAACGGGTCTAGCAAGTGATGATTCTAGGGGGAAATATGTCCTCTGCAATTCCAGCCAGTCATTTTCCCACAACACAAACACAAACAAAATTCCACAAGAGTGATCTAAGGAGAATGAATAAATGAGAGCATTTGAGCTGGAACTCAAAGTACCAATAGAATCACAACTACATTTCACAGAAAAGGGGAGGCAAAACATGTCAGGCAGAAGCTAAATGCATTAATGCCATTGAATGAAATATTGAAAATAATGTCCAAATGCTCTCACACCCAATGTTTTCTTGGGCAAATGGAGAAAACTAGAACTCTGCTTCTTATTTCCACCTATATATGCAGCACCAAGAGTAAACAGTGGTATTCTAGAAGTTATGCAGATCACAGTGTATTTCAAAATACTAACTTTATTCAAAGATCTGGAGATGTGCATGATTACAGGCATGAGCCACCGTGCCCGGCCTCATTTATGTATTCATGTATCTAAAGTGTATTTATTTATCATTTAATATATGTTGATATGGTTTGGCTCTGTGTCCTCACCCAAATCTCATCTCAAATTGTAATCCCCACATGTCGAGGGAGGGACCAGGTAGGAGGTTGATAGGATTCTGGGGCAATTTTCCCCATGCTGTTCTCATGATGGTGAGTGAGTTCTCACAAGATCTGTTGGTTTAAAAGTGTTTGGCAGTTCCTCATCTGCTCTCTCTCTCGCCACCTTGTGAAGAAGGTGCTTGCTTCTCTTTCACCTTCCACCATGATTGTAAGTTTCCTGAGGCCTCCACAGCTGTGTGGAACTTCGAGTCAATTAAACCTCTTTCATTTATAAATTATCCTGTCTCAGGTAATATCTTTATAGCAATGTGAAAACAAACTAATACATATGCCAAGCATGGCACTACATGTTTGGGGGTCCAAGAGTGAACAAAACTAAGTCATTCTCTTCACTGAGCTTTTACTCATGTGTATGTTTGTGTCTACGTGTGTATATTTGTTCATGCACACAAACATCGTCCCTATTGGAGTTGGGAGGAGAACATACAAACAAGTAATTTTGAATTAGAAAGGGAAGAATGCTTTATTTTTATTTACTATGTCTCAGTATGAAAAGTCTGAAAAAAATTGAGCAAGTGTATGACATGATAATTTATATACCATAGAAAGATAGTTCTACAGCAATCCATAATATAGTCAAAAATAAAGAGAATAAAAAACAAAAGGTAAGTTAAAGCTTGGTCAACTGATTGTGAACTATTATAGAAGCATAAAAAAGTAAAAAGAAGATTTGAGATTGAAGGGGAAAGCGTATCATGTCAAGCAGCAGAGCTGCCAAAAGCCAGAGAGGAAATTTGATGTTATTTTGCCAGAATCTAGACATCAAGAGTAGTGTAGATAAGGAAATTAACTTAGTTTGCTATTAGCTACTTTACTTTTGACTAGTTCCTGGGTGGACTGATATGGTCCTGCATTCCTTGAGAGATTTATACTCATGGAAACTAAGGCAGAAAAAAATCCTCAAGAAAGTCAAATAGGTCATATATTCCTGAAAGACCGAGTCAGATATATATTATGGCTGTTTAAAAGTTATACTATTACCAATGACCTCTAAAGGAGAACTTTTAATAGAATAATAAAATATACTCTGTAAAACAAAGACTTTTTTTCTCCTTCTCAACCTTGTGAGTGTTCCATCAGTCTTCTAACCATCATTGATTTTGGGACGTAGTAGGAATGACTGTTTAATGAATGGAGTAACGATCCAATAGGAAAGGGTTAAGAATTAAATTAGATGTAAAAAAGAAAGAGAAATGATATAGTATAGAATTTCTAGCATAAGACAGTAAATAAAGTTATTATTAACTAAAAAGCATAAATAAGTCTAGAATTATAATTAAGTCTTAGTTATAAGTAAGTAGATGAATCTAGACTTAGTTATAAGTAAGTAGATGAATCTAGACTTAGTTATAAGTAACTAAATAAGTAGTAACCTATTTATAAGTAAGTCTAGACTTATCTACACTTATCTTACAGGTTATCTTGAGTTGAGGAAAGATTTTGGGGACTAGGAAAAGTTTATTGTAAACACAGCCAATTGGAGAAGACCAATTGGAGAAGAAAGACCAATTGGAAAGGAATTTGGGAGAGATCAAATATGAAAGAAAGAATCAAAGAGGCAAAGGATGCAAGTGGAGATCATCTTAAGAAATTGAAAACTCATTTTTATTTTCAGTGTTACATTGAGTATAGAGGAGTGAATAAGGAATCCAAACTTTCTAAAAGCTTTTGATATTTTTAACATTATTAAGTTTTTAGTCAAGCAGCAGACATAGTTTCAAGGTAATCAGGCCAATCAAACCTCAGAGCCATGCATCCAGGGAAATCAGTAAATTTCTCTTAAGGGAAATTTTTAATGACAAGACCGATAGCCATCTGATAGACTCCATTTGTTTCTATTGCTTCTGCACTGTTGGAAAAGGTGACTTTGAGATTGCTTCCAGCTCTACATTTTATGATTCAATTATTCATTTAAACCATGAGAACTAACCACAGAATAATAATTCAAGCAAATCATAAAATTTTGCTCCCTAGGTTGTAATCAATTTATGTGAGGTGTAATGTTTCAAACAAACAGCTTTTGTTACAAATATGAACATACACATTATGAAACTAGATATTGCTCATACTTTATTTGAACCCAAATGTTAGCATTGTAAAATTCTTATTTTGTGAGACATGTGATTTCTTATCATTTGCTTGCCCTCTCAGAGCTCTCAAATTAGTATACATCATTTATATTTCTAGTGTATGCTAAAATGTTAGAAATGAAATTATTACATAGCACATTATTTGACATAGATATTTCAATTTCTTGCAATACTTGTTGCATCTAGTGCTTGTTATTTAACAGCTTTTTAATTTAAATGGGTATGTAATGATTTTTGAAAGTATATAGAAGCTGCATTCATTTCTCATTTCTTAGCTATTGGATCTATGTCATAGATTATTTTTGCTAGTGATTTTAAAAACTGAAACAGTAATTACTTGTATCTTCTTATGGTACCTTTTAAAATCACTAATGGAAAAAGTCAATGTTAAAACAGTTATTCTCTAATTACTTTAGGTCAATCGATACAGCTAAGTACAAATGCAAGGTAGTACACAATTTATCATATTTTTAACAAAAGTCTACAATAACATTATCTTTAATAATTTCAATATAGATTTGAAAGAAAAAGAACCTGATAATTTTCAGCATATTTTACATACATATTCAAAAATTCATGTATTTTATGGTTAGCAAAGTATCCTGAAGTGCCAAATTGACAAGAATGTTTTATTTTTTTCCAGTTTATTCAAATATATTGGTGCCCAAAACCTGTATTATGCAGACAGGTTATACAACATCATATTTCATGTTGGAGACAGATATAAGTGATATAATAAAATGGCACAACCTAAGTTCTTGCTTCAAATTGACATTTCCCCTGTCTGATCATTGAATATACTGTCTAGATTTGATGATTATTGATATCTATCTATTTTTTTGCTTCTGCTGGTCAGATTTCAACTCTGGGACACTCAGGATTCATCTCTTACTTGTGCAAATCCCTAGACCTTACCTTGCCTCATATCTTTTTTTTTTTTTCTTTGAGACGGAGTTTCTCTCTTGTTGCCCAGGCTAGAGTGCAATGACATGATCTCGGCTCACCGCAACCTCCACCTCCCGGATTTAAATGATTCTCTTGCCTCAGCTTCCCGAGTAGCTGGGATTACAGGCATGCACCAACATGCCTGGCTAATTTTTCATATTTTTAGTAAAGACAGGTTTCTCCATATTGGTCAGGCTTGTCTCGAACTCCCAATCTCAGGTGATCCTCCCACCTTGGACTCCCAAAGTGCTGGGATTACAGGCCTGAGCAACCACACCTGGTCAACCTTGCCTCATTTTTAACTTACAATTCTGAAATCTGAAATTTTGTCTCTATTGAATTCAGTTTCATGATCTACATGTGTGGCATGACCCCAAGCCAGCATTACTTGCGCATCAGGTGAATATCAGTCTCAAATAGCTGTGATCACCTTTGTTTCACTAACAGCTTTTGACTCACTAATCAAACCAAAACTGGTTCCTATAGATAAGGTGTGTAAAAAATATTTTTATGATAACAATAACACATAATGTTAAAAAATCAAACACTACAAAATGATACAAATTAAAAAATAAAAGACAGTCCACTATCCTGTCGAACACCCCTGAAGTGACAATTCTTCTGAAAGTTAAACCCATAACCGTAACTAATATTAAAAGTAATAGCTTTTTCAATTCAATCAATTTTAGGAAATATCTATGGACTCTGCTTTAAAAGATGAAGATGACCTTATTTTCCATCCATAGTTTTTAGTAGATATTCTGATAGTGGGGGGCACTGTAACACAGAAAATCTGGATAACTAAGAAAACAATATTTTAAATAGAACTTGATTTTCTACATATTAAGGAACATATCCAGTACTCAATAATGAAAAAAGTGCACTGCTTAAGATATAGGAAGTAGTAGGAGAATACATTTCCCTTTCCGACTGGAACAAAACATAAAATCTACAAAATTATGAATATCTTAATGCCCCAGAGGGCTGAGTTCACTATGTAACCTAATTAAAATACTACAAGAAGAGACAAACTCTTTCTAGGAGGGATAAAACTCATGCTGCAACACGTTTGCCAAATCAGTGGAAAAAAGAGGAAACCACCAAAGATAAAAGTCACAAGTACTAACCTGACGTTGTAATTAATTCTTAAACCCTGAGAAGTAACTGGGCTTACAGTTTCAAATCCTGTGAACCTCAGAAACAAGGGAAGTCTCCATTTACCACTTATTATTATTTTTTTTTTCATGGACTTTTCTTGAATGATGAGGGGAAATTTGGGGGTAGGTAAGTCAGGAAAAAACAGAAGAAAAGCAACCTCAGCATTACAGGCACATGAGTCTGTCTTAAGTCTGAGGGTAGAAAATAAAAACTGAGAAAAGCATGTTCATACCTTACACTTTACACTGAAAACCATAAAGCAGCTGTAAAGCACAACTGAGGGGGACAGGAATACCAAAAGAATACTCCTCTAAAGAGATGGAGGGGCATAGGGTCCGTTTAAGTCTGGAGGCAAAGTAAGAAAATAGAGAAAAACCCTCCCCGCACTCCAGGCCTTAGACTAAGTACAAGCCAAATTTATCTATTGCTGCTTATAGACTAGGGGACCTAACAGAGACTTACCAATTGAGAGTACAAGTGCATAGAGCCTGCCTACCCTGTGCAGAGGGCTCTAACAATTACCCTGGATGGATGACCCCAGCACCTTTCTCAAGTTTGAAGGTCAAGCAGACAAATTAGAAGACTGCATGACTACTGAATGCGACTATAATGAGTTACTATCAAAGTCCAAATCAGCCAAGCAATAATCTAGATTGATTGAATTCTCTTCACATGAATTGCCTGACAGATGCAAAAATCTCCTGTTTTCTGGATGTAAAAAATATTTAAGTCACTGCTATTCTTGTACACACAATGTTTGACACTCAATAAAAAATAATGGGATATGCTAAAAAAAAAAAAAAAAAAAAAGCGAGTGCACATGACACATTGGCAATAGACAAACGGAAACTGAAACCAAAGACAGACATTTTGTTTCAAATATTTCCGTATCAGACAGGGCCATAAAACCAGTGATGATAAATATGCTAAAACATTTAAGCAAAAACTAAACAATATGCCTGAAGAGTTAAAGAATTTTAACAGAGAGATTCATACCATATTTAAAAATTCCAAATTGAAATTATAGAAATAAAAAACATGATATTAAAGATTCATAATTATTTTAGCAAGCTTAATAACAGAATGAATATACAGAATAATCATTTTATTTGATAGCAGGTCAACAGAAATTATTCAAACAGAAACATTAAGATTGTTTTTAATTAACAAAAAAAAGAATAGAGTATTTAAAAACAATTTGACGTTAAACTACTAACATGTGCATAAGGGAGTCCAAAAAGATAATACAAAAAGAATGACAACTAAATATTCAAATTGAGAAGTTTTTAAGATAAACAGATGTCCTATATATTCCCCCCCAAAAAAAAAAAAAATCAGAAGGTACTAAGGAGAATTAATAAAAGAAAAACAAAGCTTGGCAGTCATAGTCAAATGGTATTGGGTGAAAATTAACAATAAAGAGAAAATCTTAAAAACTATACCAAGAAACAGTAAGAATTACAAATTGTTTTTATGAAAAGCAATGGATACCAGAAGACAATTACTGGCAATTTTTGAGGCTGTCAACCTAGAGTTTTACATTGACAAATATATCCTCCAAAAATAAATGTAAAATTAAGACTTTTTTGACAGCAAAATATTAGAGAATTTATTTTCAACAAATACAATATATGTGCATTTTTATAAAGATATATATGAACAAATTTTAATATATATAAATCTGCTTAAATTTTTGCTCATTTGCTGTGTTTTTATTTAAAAACACAAAGTTACATGAATAAATACAGGACGTAATTACTGAAAAAAGATATTTGAAATACAAGTAACTGAAAAATAGTATCACATGGAGAAATTCCACACGTGAATAAGAAAAAGTCCAACAAGACAACAACCAAAAGGCTTTAGATTTGAAGCACTAAGTATCATCTTATTTATTTGATTATCTTATTTTCTTTTTTCTTGTGGAATTCCCATGGAGAGATTTTATGACCTATATGCTACATTTTAAAACTTTTCCATAATTTTCTTTTTTTGTTCTTTGAACTATACTCTGGAAAATTTCTTAGTTTTTATTATTTTGAACATAAATTTGTTATTTAGGCCTGGATATTTCATTTATTCAGCCCTTAATTTTCTTTTATTTCAGAAACAATGTTCCAATTTCATAAAACCTCTTCTTCTTTATGATTGCTCATCAGTCACCCCTTCTATTTAATAGAATCAACAAATTATATATTTAGTACATCTTAAATTTTCCTTAGGACAAATCAACTTTCCCCATAGTCATCAGAGTCACTAATACAGTTGGTTTTCCATAGCTTGATTTCTACTGATAGGAATATCCTTAATATATTTTTTCTCTATTGAATATCCTACTCACATTTTCAATTCTCAGTTTTGTAACTACATTAATAGTGCTTATGTTCTCCAAAATATTCTACCTAAATTTGTATGAATTCTTGAAACCACAGTTCTTCCTGAAAAAGTAGCTTCTATAATTATCACTGTACTTAAATAATATAATTTTCCAATTGCACGTTTCATAGAATAACATTTTCTAAATATTTTAGATTTCATTACTTACCATTTATCTTATTTTTTTAAAGTAAACTATATCACAGTCCAGAGGACATGTGAGACAATTTTTGACAAATAAAATATTGTATTTCCCTTTGTAAAATCCATCCTTTTACTTTTGTTATAATATTTACCTACTTAAAAAATTCCATGATAAATGTTATTACCTAAAACATTAGTAAAAGCAAGATTAACATTAGTTTTTCATTTATGCAACAATTATTCACCACATGCTATGTTCAAAGTACTATGGCCAAAACTGGGTATAAACGAATGAATAAAAGAGAATATATCCAGTCCTTTGATGTATATGTTCTAATTAGCATACAAACATCAAACAATAACATAAACAAATGCATACAACTAATTTCTAAGTAAAGATATTAAGAAATAAAAAAACTAACAAAAAAATCTCTAATTCTCACCCACAATATAACCCACTACTTTTTCATAATGCAGTTAATATTTTGAAAAAATCTGACCATATTAATTAGCTCACAATTGTGTTTTTGATTGTTACTGAAGAACTCCTGAGAATCTTGTTTTTAAAGTTGGTAACATATCTTTGGGTGTTCAAAAATATGTCAAAGTACTTGATTTTTAAGAATAAACATGATTTAATCTATATGACACAGTATAATATAAAGTTATCCAATAAAAAGAGCTACTGTAATACATTCTATTGGAAACTAAATATAAATACATGAAGAGGTTAAAAGTAAAAGGCTGGGCATGGTGGCTCGTGCCTATAATTCCAGCACTTTGGGAAGCTGAGGTGGGCAGACTGTATGATCCCAAGAATTTGAGACCAGCCTGGGAAACATGGCAAAACCCGGTCTACACAAAAAATACACAAATTAGCCAGATGTGGTGGTGCGCACCTGTAGTCCCAGCTACTGAGGAGACAGAGGTGTAAGGATAACGTGAGCCTGGGAAGCAGAGATTGCTGTGAGTGAGCTCATGCTACTTCACTCCAGCCTGGGCGACAGAATGGGACTCTGTTTTGGAAAAAAAAAAAAAAAAGGTAAAAAAAATTAAAAGTTTTAGCTATGTATATGTATTAGTCCATTTTCACACTGTTTGACTTACCTGAGACTGGGAAGAAAAAGAAGTTTAATGGATTAACAATTCCATGTGACTGGGGAGACCTCATGATCGTGGTGGAAGGCAAGGAGGAGTAAGTCATGTCTTACATGGATGGCAGAAGGCAGACAGAGAGAGCTTATGCAGGGAGACTCCTATTTTTAAAACCATCAGATCTCATGAGACTTATTCACTATCACGAGAACAGCATGATTCAATTGCCTCCCACCGAGTCCCTCTCACAACACGTGGGAATTGAGGATGAGATTTTGGTGAGGACCCAGGCAAACCATATCAGTATAAAAACATATATTAAAGCATATAACTAAGCATAAGATAATTGAAGTGATTATTTTAATATCAGAAAAGCAGACTTCAGGAATATTGCAAGGATAAAGAACACATATCATAACATGAAGAGGAAGATCCATCATAAATATATACTATTTGACATGTCTACAAAACCTTTAACAGAATATCAAAATACATAAAGTAAAAAGTAACAGAATGAAAACAATAAATAGACAAATTCACAAATACAGTTGGAAATTTAAAATCACTTATCTCAGTAACTCCTAGAATAAACAGAAAATTAACATGAATATAGGAGTTTTAACAATATTATTAACAAAATCAAATTCTCTAAGCCTTCACTTTAAGAGAATAATGCAAACCTAATGTAGAAATAATGTATGTAGAAACAATGAAAAATGTCAAAAGAGTGAAATACTCTATATAAGTGCGTACATAAATGACATTGAAAATAGATAATAGAGAAAAATCAACAAAACCAAGCAATTTGTTTAAGATCAAAATAATTGAGTACTTCCCTGGCTAGACTGATCATTAAGAAAAATAAACAAGCTCACAAACTTACCTTTGAAAATTAAACAGGGGACATCAGCACTGACCTTACAGGAATTAAAACATTCATAAGGTCAAATTATGTACAATTTTATATAAAATAACTTAATACAACTTAGATAAAATGAACACATTGTTTGAAAGCTGTTGTGGTAGGCAGAATGGTTTTCCTAATTTATCTATCCCCTAATCTCTGAAATACGTAAATATGTTATGTTGCTAATGGGACTTTGCAGACGTAAGTAATATTAACCATAAGGGAGAGTGTCCAGATCACTGTGCTTCAATCTAACCACAAGAGCCCTTAAAAGCAGAGCATATTCTCATTCTGGGGTTAGGGAAAGATGGCACAAGAGGAGCTCTGAGAGATTGGAAGCCTGAGAGGGACTCAGCCTTCCATTGCTGTTGATGGTAGTGGGATGCCACATGAAAAGCATTAGAAGGAATGTAACAACCTCTAGGAGCTATGAGCAGTCAACAGTCAATGGACAGCAAGGAAACATGGAACTGAACTTTACAATAGCTTGGAATTGAATTTGGCCAAAACCCAATTGAACTTCAAGTATATTCATCCTCAGAGACTCTAAAAAGAAAACCTTAATTTTGGCCTTGTGGGATATTAAGCAAATGGACCTCACCAAACCATGCTGAACCGGAACTTCTGACATACTGAACTGTGAGATTAAAATGTATTACTTGATGCCACTAAATTTATGGCACTTTGTTAAAACAGTAATATAAAACAAACACAGGCACAAATGTCAAAAATGACACAATAATAGATAATTTGAGAAGACCTACTTCAACTAAATAAATTTATTTCACAGTATAAAACCTTCTCACAATGAAAATGCCATCTTCAGATAGCAATACTTGTAGATTTTCTTAAACTTTTAAGACAAAATAATAATGCAAATATGAAGCTTTTTAAGAAAGGAAGAGGGATACCATAATCATTTTATAAGACCACCATTACCCTGTACTAAACTAAACCAGAATGAAATTGATTACAGTTTTAAAATTCATTACATAATATCTTGCCTGATCATTGATGTGAACATCTTTAACAAAATATTAACATATTGATTCAAATGATACCTAAAAGTGCAATACACTATGATCAAAATTTGTTACTTAGAAATGCAAGACTAATATTAACATCTAACAATAAACCAATGCATTTTTCATATTAAAAGAATAAAGAACAAAATCTTTATTACCTTTTCAATAGACTCTAAAATCATTTAATAAAATTCAGCACCTATCAATGAGTTTAAAAATCAGTGTACTAGAAAAAGAAAATAACTTTCACAACTTGATATAAACTGTACACTAAAAACCTATAGCTAATATTGTACCTAAGATCAGAAAAAGGACAAAAGTTGTCCACTCTTGCTATTTCTATTCAATATTGTACCAGATATTTTTTATTTAAACTTTTATTTTAGGTTTTGAGGTACATGTGGATGTTTGTTACATAGGTAAGCTAGTGTCAAGGGGGTTTGCTCTACAGATTATTTCATTACTTAGGTATTAAGCCCAGTACCCAGTAGTTATCCTTCCTGCTCCTCTCCCTCCTCCCACACTCCACCCTCAAGAACACCCCAGTGCGTGTTGTTTCTTTCATTGTGTTCTCATCATTTGCCTCCCACTTATAAGTGAGAAAATGTGGCATTTGGTTTTCTGTTCCTGCATTGGTTTGCTAAGGATAATACCATCTAGCTCCATCCACGTTCCTGCAAAAGACATGAATTTGTTCTTTTTTATGGCTGCATAGTATCCCATAGTGTATATGTACCATATTTTCTCTATCCAATCTGTCATTGAGGGGCTTTTAGGTTGACTCCAAGTTTTTGCTGTTGTGAATAGTGCTGCAATGAACATTTGTGTACATGTGTCTTTATTGTAGAATGAGTTACATTCCTCTGAGTATTTACATTCCTCTGAGTAATAATGGAATTGCTGGGTCCAATGGTAGTTCTGCTTTTAGCTCATTGAGGAATCACCATACTGCTTTCCACAGTTGTTGAAATAATTTAGACTTTCACTGAGAGTCTAAATTAGTATTCCCCTTTCTCCACAACCTCACCAGCATCTGTTATTTTTTGACTTTTTCATTCTGACTAGTGTGAGATGGCATCTCACTGTGGTTTTGATTTGCATTTCTCTAATGATCAGTAATATTGAGGCTTTTTTCATATGTTTGCTTACAGCATGTATTTCTTCTTTTGAAAAGTCTGTTCATGTCCTTTGTCCACTTCTTAATGGGATTGTCTATTTTTCTCTTATAAGTTTAAGTTCCTTACAGATGCCAGATAGACCTTTGTTGGATGCATAGTTTGTAAAAATTTTCTCCCATTCTGTAAGTTGTTTGTTTATTTTGTTGATAATTTCTTTTTCTGTGGAGAAATTCCCAATTTTAATTAGATTCCACTTATCAATTTCACTTTTGTTGCAATTGCTTCCGGTGTCTTTATCATGAAATTTTTGCCCATTTCTATGTGCAGAATGGTATTGTGCAGTTTGTCTTCCAAAATTTTTCTAGTTTGGGCTTTTACATTTAAGTCTTTAATCTATCTTGAATTGACTTTTGTATGGGTTGTAAGAAGGGGTCCAGCTTCAGTCTTCTGCAAATGGCTAGTCAGTTATCCCAGCACCATTTATTGAACAGGGAGTCTTTTCCCTATTGCTTGTTTCTGTCAGCTTTGTTGAAGAACAGATAGGTGTAGGTGTTTGGCCCTATTTCTGTGTTCTCTATTCTATTCCTTTGGTCTATGTGCCTGTTTATGTATCAGTGCCATGCTGCTTTGGTTACTGTTGCTCTGTAGAATATTTTGAAGTCAGGTAATGTGATGTCTCCAGCTTTGATCTTTTTGCTTAGGATTGCCTTGACTATTTGTACTTTTTATTCATTCCATGTGAATTTTCAAAAAGTTTTTTTTTTTTCTCTATTTCTATGAAGAATGCCATTGGTAGTATGATAGGAATAGCATCAAATCTGTATATTGCTTTGGGCAGTATGGCCATTTTAATGGTATTGATTATTTCTATCCATGAGCATAGGATGTTTTCCATTTGTTTATGTCTTCTCTGATTTCTTTGAGCTATTTTTGGAATTCTCATTGTAGAGATCTTTCACCCCCCTAGTTCGCTGTATTACTAAAAATGTTATTCTTTTGTGTCAGTTGTGCATGGAATTGCCTTTCTGACTTGACTCTTGACGTGGCCTGTGCTAGTGTGTAGGAAAGCTAGTGATTTTTGTAAATTGATTTGTATCCTGAAATTTTGCTGAAGTTCTTTATCAACTGAAGGAGCTTTTGGGCTGAGACTATGGGGTTTTCTAGATAAAGAATCACATTATCTGCAAACAGAAATATTTGGACTTCCTCTCTTCCTATTTGGATGCCCATTATTTCTTTATCTCTTGCCTAACTGCTCTGGCTAGGACTTCCAATACTATGTTGAATAGGAGTGATTAGAGAAGGCATCCTCATCTATTTCTGGTTTTCAAGGGGAATGCTTGTTTGTACATCTGGTAGAATTTGGTCATTAATTCATCAGATTCTGGGCCTTTTACTGGTTGATAGGCAATTTATTACTGATTCAATTTCAGAGCTCATTATTCTTCTCTTCAGGAAACCAATTTCTTCCTGGTTCAGTCTTGGGAGAATACATGTGTTCAGGAATTTGTCCATCTCTTCTAGCTTTTCCAGTTAGTACACATAGAGGTGTTTGTAATAGTTTCTGATAATTATTTTTAATTCTGTGGGGTCAGTGGTAATATTCCCTTCGTTATTTTTTATTGTCTTTATTTAGATCTTCTCTTCTTTATTTTTGTAGCTAGTGGCCTATTTTATTACTTAAAAATTAGAAAAAGACTCTTGGATTCAATGATAATTTCAATGGTCTTCATGTCTTGATGCCCTTCAGTTAAGCTCTAATTTTGGTAGTTTCTTCTCTTCTGCTAGATTTGGTGTTGATTTGTTTTTGCTTCTCTAATTCTTTCAGTTTTGATGTTGAGTTGTTAATCTGAGATCTTTCTAACTTTTTGATGTGGGCATTTAGTGCCATTAATTTTCCTTTTAACACTGCCTTATCTATGTCCCAGAGATTCCAGTATGCTATCTCTTTGTTCTCATTAGTTTCAAAGAACTTGTTGATTTCTGTGTTAATTTTATTATTTACCCCAAAGTCATTCAGGAGCATGTTGTTTAATTTCCATGTAATTGCACGGTTTTGAGTGATTTTCTTAGTCTTGATTTCTATTTTTGGTTTGAGAGTGTGTTTGGTATGATTTCAGTTATTTTACCTTTGCTGAGGATTGTTTTATGTCCAATTATGTGGTCAATTTCAGAATATATGTCATATGGCAATAAGAAGAATGTATGTCCTGTTGTTTTGAGCTGCAGAGTCCTGTAGAGGTCTATCAGATCCACTTGGTCCAATGTGGAGTTCAGGTCCTGAATTTCTTTGTTAATACTTTGCATCGGTAATCTGTCTAAAACTGTCAATGGAGTGTTGAAGTCTCCCATTACTGTGTAAGAACCTATGTCTCTTTGTAGGTCTCTGAGAACCTGCTTTATAAATTTATAAATTTGAGTGCTCCTGTGTTGCCTTCATCCCTTTATTTTGAGCCTATGTGTGCCATTACATGTGAGATGGGTGTCAACTTTCCACTTTGTGCCTTTTAAGTTGGGGATTTAGCCTATTTACATTCAAGGTGAGTATTGGTATATGTGGATTTGATTATTCCATTGTGTTGTTAGCTGGTTATTATGTTGGCTTGCATTTCTGCTTTATAGTGATACTGGCCTGTGTGTTTAAGTGTGGTTTTGTGTTAGCTGGTAGTGGTCTTTCCTTTCTATATTTAGTGCTCTTTTCAAGATCTCTTGTAAAGCAGGTCTGGTAGTAATAAACTCCCTTAACATCTGCTTATCTGAAAAGGATCTTATTTCTGCTTTGCTTGATAAGCTTAGTTTGGTCAGATATAAAATTCTTTAAGAATGTTGAATATAGGCTCACAAACCCTTCTGGTTTGTAGGATTTCAGCAGAGATGCTCACTCTTAGCTTGATGGGGTTCCCTTTGTAGGCGACCTGCCTTTTCTCTCTAACTTCCTTTTACTTTCTTTCTTTCATTTTGGTCTTAGAAACTCTGATGATTATATTTCTTTGGGATTATATTCTTGTGTAGATTCTTGCAGGAGTTCTCTGTAGTCCCTAAATTTGTCTGTTGGCCTCTCTAGCAAAGTTGAGGAAGTTTTCATGGACAATATCCTAAGATATGCTTTCCAGGTTTTTGCTTTCTCCTCCTCCCTTTCAGGGATGCCAGTGATTCATAGATTTGATCCCTTTGCCTAACCCCATACTTCTCAGAAGTTTTGCTCGTTCCTTTTTAAAAAATTTTTGTCTGTTTTGAGAAAACCAGTCTTCGAGTTTTGAGATTCTTTCCTCAGCTTGATTTATTCTGTTAATACTTGTGATTGCATTATGACATTCTTGTACTGTGTTATTCAGTTCTTTGAGACACTTTAGATTATTTTTTATACAAGCTATTTGTTCGTTCATTTTCTATATTGCTTTATTGTGGTTTTTAGTCTCCTTGGATGGGGCTTTGCTGTTCTCCTGAATCTCAATGATCTTCGTTCATATCCATACTCTGAATTCTATTTCTATCATTTCAGCCTGGTTAGGAACTCTTGTTGGAGGACTGGTGTAGTCATTTAGAGGACATATGACACTGGCCATTTGAGTTACTAGAATTCTTGCTTTGATTCTTTCTCATCTCTGCATGTGGGTGTTCCTTTATCTGCAGTGTTGATTGAGTATAGTGAATAGACTTCTTTCCGGATGTTTTCACTGGGCTAAGGCTTTATGTTGGGTCTTTATTTGAAGCTAACTTCTTCTCTCTGGTTTTAGAGAAGGGTATGGTAGTAAGGTGTATTTGGTGTGAGACTTTGGGCTATAATCCAGTAGGTGGCACTTAGGCTCATTGTTGAGTTGGTAGACTCTTGCTCTGTTTTGTAGCTCCCCTATGTTTCCTTATAGTTGCAGCCATGATGCTTCTCAATAATCTGAAATTGTGGGTTCCTCTCCCCTTTAAGTGCTGTCTGTAGATGGCAGCTTGGGACTCCTGGGCTACCTACTGCAGTTCTGCGGTGATCTCATTGTTTATGTTCCTTCCCCAACTTGGAGGCAGCAAAGGAAGGGACTATATCAGAGGTTGTGGCCAAGGGTGTTTGCTTGTCTCCTGGGGTATCCAACCCAGAGAGATGCAGGTCACCAATCTCTCAGTGCAATCAGCCCAGGATGGAGAGGCTGTGCTGTGGGCCTAAGCCAGGGTTTACCCTGGGGTGGGTAAGATGTGTGGGAGACAGACTGACCTTTCCTTGGGTCAACTGCAGTTTGTTGGAGGTGTGGATAAGGCACTTAAGGTCTTTGCTCCTTCATTAGTCTGAAGGTAACAAGGGCAGTTCCACCACAGAGGCAGTGATAGAGAGGCTCTCAGTTGCACCTAGATGCTCTGTCCAGAGAGTTGCTACTGACTTGATAGCTATGGTTGGGGGGTGGTTGGAGGCACAGGCCTGGAGGACCTGTCTGGCGAGGAGATATGAGAATGAGCAACTGCATAACTGTCTGACCAGTGTTTTTCTTATTTCTTTTCTTTTCTTTTTCTTTTCTTTTTTTTTTTTTTTTTTTTATAGGCTTGCTGCTATATGCTGGAGACCTGCTCCAGTCTCTAGTCATTTTAGATTTTCCAGCACCTGGAGGTATCACCAGTGAGGGTTGCGGAACAGTAAAAATGGCAACCTCCCTCTGGGAGCTCCATCCCAGGCAGTACAGACCTGTTTCTGGCCCTAACACACCTGTAAGAGGTGGCTGGAGACCCTAGTTAAGAAATCTCACTCAGAGAGGAAAAATAGGATCAGAGTCCCACTTTAAAAAGCAGGCTGGCCATATTTTCATAGAGTAGTTGTACTGTGCTGGGTGTCCAGTTCATATCAGACAGTCCAAAGCCTGAAGGCTGGAACAGCTAAGTCACCAAACAGCAAAGATGGTGGTCCACTCCTCCCTCTGTGAGCTCTGTCTCGGAGAGCTATGAAACCTCTGTCAGCTGCAGAAAACCAGCAGGGGTATCTGGAGACCCCAGTTGGGATACTCCACCCAGTGATGAGAAACGGCATGAGGGATCTGCTTAAAAAACGGTCTGGCCATAATTTTGTAGCTCATCTGTGCTGTGTCGGAGGTCCACATTAGCCCTTGGTTGCCTTAGACTGTCCAAATTCAGAAGGCCAGAATAGCAAAGTCACCAAAACAGCAAAGATGGTGGCCAGCCTCTCTATCTGAGAGCTCCATCTCAGGGAGGTTTTAAATCTCTGTCAGCCAGAGAGCACTGGTGGGGGTGGCTGGAGATCCCAGCTGGGAGGTCCTGCCCAGTGAGGAGGAATGGAATTGGGGACCTGCTTTACAAAATAGTCTGTCGATATTTTCACAGTGCAGGTATGCTGTGCTGGGGGACTACCCCCACCCTCGGTCACCTCAGACTTTCCAAAGCCTGAAGGCCTAAAAGACTAAGTTGCCCAAACAGCACAGGAGGCAACCCACGCCTACACTTAAGAGCTCTGTCTCAGGGAGGTGCCACGCTGCTATTGGTGACTGGCTGGAAATCCAAGCCAGTGAATATTATCCTGTAAGGTGGCATGGAAGTGGGGCCTGCAGACTGTCACTGCTCAGTCCCCTAGATTGAACCTGTTTTCTAGGAGTATATTTGGGGATCTAACCACCTGCTTTGCTAGAGTTGCAGCTACTTTTGCAGGGAAACCCAGAAAGCCTGGGTATCTAAGACTCCCTGATCCCCACGTGTGGCTGAGAAGCGGCTCTGCCAAGACTTCATGTAGTTCTGTGTTAGACTGAAGGCCATGGTGGAATGGGTTTACAAGGGCATCTCCTGACCCCAAAGATGCAAAGATCCATGGGAGAAGCATGGGTTCCCAGGGTCACACATTTACTCACTGCTTCCCTGGGGGAGGAGAGGGTGTGGGAGTTTCTCTTGGCTTTGTGTCACCCCCGGGTGGGCCATTGTCCTGCCTTGATTTTCACTGCTCTCTGTGGGTCGAGTTGCTTCCTTGATTAGTCCCAGTGTGAGTACCCGGATGTTTCAGTTGAAGGTACTCTATTTATTTACCCTTTCTGTTCCTGTCTTTGAGAGCCACACACACTAGCTGCTTCTAGTCAGCCATCTTGTCCACCACTCCTGAGATTTTTAACTAGAAGACATGCAAATTTAAGAAAAAATAAGTAACACTTAACTTAGGAGATGATGTGATCCTGTGTATAGAAATTTTAATCAATTTATAAAAATCTATTTGAATTAATAAATTTAGAAATGTTGGAGGATAAAAATCCATACACCATTGTCAATTGTGTTTATTTATACTAGCAACCAGCTATTAGAAAATTAAATTAAAGGAGCAATACTTCTCATAATAGTATCAATACTTAGGATTGAATACTTAGCAATAAGTGCAACATAGGGTAATCAAGATGTATACAAACTATTGAAGAAAATTTTTAAAAATACCTAAATAACTTAGAGATATATGCTATTCTGGGACTAGAAAACTCAATATTATTAGTGTGTTTATTTATTTATTTTGTTATACATTGTACTACAGATTCAATGCAATCTCAAATAAAAGTGTTATAAGCTTTTTCTCCAAAGGAAATTGACAACTTGGTTCTGACATTTATATGAATATGTAGAAGTACTAAAATACACAAAAAATATTTATTTGTCTACACCCCAAGATTATCAACCATAATTAATTAGTGCAATTGAAAGTCATCAAAACAAGAACATCTCCTCTTTGAAAATATCTGTTAACAAAGAAAAGCCACAGATCAAAAAAATTTTTGCAATACACATATCAGGTGAAAGACTTGTATACAGAATATATAAAGAACACTCACAAGACAAAATAAGAAGACAAATCCCATAACAGAAAATAGACAAATGATTTATACAGGCACCTCGGTAAAGAAGATATATGAGTGACCAACAAAGACATAAAAATATCAATGAACATCAGAGAAATGCAAATCCAGAAAAGATCAAAGCCCTGCCAACGCCTTTATCTTAGCCTAGTAAAAAAAAAAAAAAAAAAAAAAATCAGATTTCTGATTCATACAATCATAAGATAATACATTTGTGTTGTTTTAAGCCATTATGTTAATTAGTTACAGCTGCACATTAAACCAAATACAAATACCATCCCCCTAAAATAACTAAGCCTGAAAAAATTGACAATAGAAAGTGTTGATAAAGAGTTGAGGTCGGGCGCGGTGGCTCAAGCCTGTAATCCCAGCACTTTGGGAGGCCGAGATGGGCGGATCACGAGGTCAGGAGATCGAGACCATCCTGGCTAACACGGTGAAACCCCGTCTCTACTAAGAAATACAAAAAAAAAAACTAGCCGGGCGAGGTGGCGGGCGCCTGTAGTCCCAGCTACTCGGGAGGCTGAGGCCGGAGAATGGCGTGAACCCGGGAGGCGGAGCTTGCAGTGAGCTGAGATCCGGCCACTGCACTCCAGCCTGGGCTACAGAGCGAGACTCCGTCTCAAAAAAAAAAAAAAAAAAAAAAAAAAAAAGAGTTGAAGCTATTGGAACTCTCATCATCAATTGGAGTAGAAAATGGTACAACTACTTTAGAAATTAGTTTGACAATTCTTACAATGTTGAATATATGCTTACCTTATGAACCAGCAATTCCACCTCTTGATACTCTAAAGAAATGAAAATATATCTCCACACAATAATTTATAGATGGATGTTTATAGCAGTTTAATTTATAATAAGCCCAAGTTGAAAAAGACCTATGTCAATTAAGAAATGAATTGTTAAAAAAAATTGTGATATATAAAAATAATTATATATATATATATCTAATTTTATTGATACACACAAAAAATATAGAGAAATCTCAAAAATATGCTGAGAAGAACCTAGCCACCAAAGAATACATTCTATATAGCTGTATACCTATGAATCTCTAGGGACATGAAATATATTTTTTAGTGATAGAAAGCAAATCATTAGTTACCTGAAACTGGGGTATAGAATAGGGACTGAGTGGAAAGAAATAATGGAAATACACTCTATCCTAAAATTACTTAGACTTAGCCAGATATACATATTGTACCCTTAAAAGGTAGGCATTTTGCTGTGTGTAAATTGTTGTTTCATAATAAAACACTTCTAATAATTCTAGCTAGTCATACTTTCTTAAATCTGACAATGTAACAATATTTATTTCATAATGTTAAGTGTATGATTAATATTAATTTGCTGTCTTGAAATATTTTAACTTTAAAATTTGAGATATTTCTTATGAATTAAGTGTTAATCCCCATAAATTGTTTGTCTCATGAACTTTTATACTACCAATTTTTTTTTTTTTTTGAGACGGAGTTTCACTCTTTTTGCCCAGGCTGGAGTGCAATGGCGCAATCTCAGCTCACCACTACCTCTGCCTCCCGGGTTCAAGCGATTATCCTGCCTCAGTCTCTCGAGTAGCTGGGATTACAGGCATGTGCCACCATGCCTGGCTAATTTTTGTATTTTTAGTAGAGATGGGGTTTCTCCATGTTGGTCAGGCTGGTCTTGAACTCCCAACCTCAGGTGATCCACCCGCCTCGGCCTCCCAAAGTGCTGGGATTACAGGCATGAGCCACTGCACCCAACTCTATGCTACAAATTAAATGAAAATAGTAAAATAGATGTCTGGACTCACTCAAGTTCGTGTAGAATATTTATAATCAAATTGCTAATGCTTTTCTTTCTTCTGGCAGACAAATCAAATATAGTATAACAAAATCTAAGTTTTTATTGATGGATGTTTAAATAACTCACATTTTTATTTAACATTACAAGATTTTTATCTATCACTATGTTTATCTCCATCCTTACCCAAACAAAACACACTTTGTACCTGAATATAAAGCATGTTCGATGCCCTTTCTCACTGGGAAAATAAAGTCCTTTTGGGCTCTAGTTGAAGGCCTAAGATTTCTCTGTTACTTTCCTGAATACTTTATGCTTTGAGTGATCCACAGAAACTATGGTAGAAGAATCCTATTTTTTAATTTTTAATTTTTTAATTTTTAATTTCTGTGGCTACATAGTAGGTGTATATATTTATGAGGTACGTGAGATGTTTTAGAAGAGAGCCTACATTTTAAGTAAAAAACTGGCTGAAGAAAAAAGTAGATGTTCATATGACACTTTGCCACATCTTACTGAAATGAAGTTACTAACAAATATTACATGGGTAATTTAGTTATTATTTTATTTTATTTTTTTTTTTTTAAATGGAGCCTCACTCTGTCACCTAGGCTGGAGTGCAATGGTGTGATGTCAGCTCACCGCAACCTCTGTCTCTCAGACTCAAGTGACTCTCCCACCTCAGCCTCCGGAGTAGCTGGGACCACAGCTGTGGACCACATCCAGCTAATTTTTTGTATTTTTGGTAGAGAGAGGGTTTTACCATGTTGCCCAGGCCAGTCTCAAACTCCTGGACCTCCCACCTTGGCCTCTCAAAGTGCTGGGATTACAAGCATGAGCCACGGTGCCTGGACTGGTAATTTAATTCAATTAAAGGAAATACCCTTTTTTATATGAGACCACTACTTCATTACACTAATTACAGTCCACTTTTCACATTTTGATACAGAGATGCTTCTTTCCAATATCAGTATCAGCATCTCCCCCTCAAATTTCTGTAAATCACTCATTGGATTTGTGCTATTTTCTGTCATGTTTTCTAAGCTCTCATCTCTGCCATGGGCCACTATTAGGTTTGCTACAGGACATGGTGCAGGTTTCAGACTCGGTCACCCTTAACATAATGCTTTCATGTACTCAGAGAACCAGGAAACATTGGAGGTAAATGTGGAGCAGGTCTCCTTCCTCTTGGCCCCTTATCTCATCCCTTTTTCTACAACACAGCACAATCACACAGTGTTGTATATGTGTGTCAGACTTTATTGAAGGGCTGTAGAAATGCACAAATAAGTAAATCAAAAGAGGATAGTTAAAACTATGAACTAAATATTTTATTCTTAAGTTTTGAAAGAAAATAGTAAAAAATAAATTTTAACCATGGTTACAGCTTTTATTCTAAATCCCCTTTCCTCAGCTCACCTTAAACTATTCTATCTTAACCTATTTTCTTTTAACCTCCGCCTTATAAAATGTCTCCTATCCTATTGGGAATCTCCATTCACACTCAAAAGGATTGATCTCACCCCAAGATCGCATCCCTCACTGTCCAGCATTACCCTTTCTAAAATCTGAGTTATGTAACTTACTACAAAATTACCTCAGGTCTCCAGGCAGTCTTGTGAAGTTTTTAGTACTTCAAGTCCCATAGAATTCAAGACACACACAAACCCTCTCAACTGGATACTCAATTTAAGTAATTCCCCATCAAAAATTGGCAAATACGCCCCTTGTCTTTTCCATATGCCACTTGTGGATCACTTTTAGATTTGAGGCAAGTTATCCAGTACTAGGCAGTCTCTTTCTCTCTCTAACACACACACACACACACACATATACACACACACACACCCCATTCAACTGTTTGTCAAGGACACAATTATTTCTCCAAGACACTGTTTTTTTTTTTTCCAAAATAGCATCAACTTGTGAAGGAGTTTGTATGCAGGCTAATGTCAATTGCAGTTTCATCTTCTACAACCTTGGCAGAAAAATGAAAACAATCTTTTCCCTTTATAACTATACAGAAAAGGTGATCTTTCCTGAATAACCTCATTTCAATGATAGCGACATCAATGAACTCACTTCTAAACTTGAAGTTATCCTTTATGTCTTTCCTTCACATCTCCTACTAAATCCCTTCACAAGTGCTGTTCATTCTACCTTCAAATTATATTTTTAATCAAGCCGCTTCTCACTAAACCTCCAAGACAATGTTGTTGCCTAAGATACTATCATCTCTCACCAACACTACTGCAATAGCCTACCAACGAATCATCTTTCAGCTTTCATTTCTCTCCATTCCTTACACAATCTAATGATACTTTAGAAAGTGTTAGTTAAATCTTGTCATATGCCTACTTAAACTTCTAATGAATTTCCATTACATTCTGAAAAAAAAGTCCAAGGTCATAATGGTATAAAAGCACAACCTTATTTGGCTTCTCTTTCTTATTTTGGACTCCATTTCTGCCCACCTACTCCACTCAGGTAGCACTGTCTTTATTCAACTCTTTTTCAACACGCCAATCAGAGAGTTCCCTAAGGACTTGGCAATTTTCCAACCATCCATCTGGAATGCTATTCCTTGAGACAAATGCCACGATTTATTCCCTCACTTGATTCAGTTCTGTTCTAATATGGCATCAGCTCAGGAACCTTTTCTAACCGTTCAATCCATAAAATTCCTCTCTGACTTTTCCCTAACATATTGTTGCTGCTGTTGTAACATTTGTCATAATACATCAACATATTTATTTAACTTTTTAATTATTTATTGTATTGTCTTTCTTTTTCCCCCAAGCACAGAGATTTCATCTGCATTATTCACATTTTTCAGTACTCGTAAGAATCCTTGTCACAAACTGGATAATAAATATATTTTTAGGGAATAACATAATGAATGAATTAATAAAATGTTAGTTATCATTCTCTCTTAGTAATTCTCCATGTTTTTCTGTTTTAACTCATTTGACAACTTCTGGTGTTTTTTAAACTCATGCTATATAGATGGATAATGCCTTAGTATCTAAACACACACAAAAAAATATATGCCTAAAGGAGGTCATTTATGTGAAACAAAACTTTGGAGTCTTAAAAGAATATAAATTATGCCACACAACATTTATAACCCAATAGTAATGTTTAAAAAAAGAGTGGATATAAAATATTTTAAAAGATAATTTCAACTTTTATTTTAAAGGATTCAGAGAGTACATGTGTAGGTTTGTTACGTGAGTATATTGCATGATGCTGAGGTTTGATCCCATCACCCAGACAGTGAGCATAATATTACCCAAAAGTTTGGTTTTCAACCTTTTCCCCCATCCAAATCTTCCCCCTCTAGTAATTCCCAGTGTCTATTTGTTGCCATCTGTATGTCCATCAGTACTCAATATTTAGCTGACACTTACAAGTGAGAACATGTGGTGTTTGGTTTTCTGTCCCTGAGTTAATTTGCTTACAATAATGGCCTCCAGCTCCATCCACGTTGCTGCAGAGGACATAATTTTATTCTTTCTTATGGTCGCGTAGGACACAGAAGATTTTTAGGATTGTGAAAGTATTTCACATGATACTATACTATGATACTCTACTATAATTTAAAATAGTGGATTTTTTACTTTGCTGATAATTCAGTGTACCTGACAGTCAAACATTGATATATAATGCTTAAAGTTTAACAAAAAATGTTCTGCAGAGTTTAATATTTTATGTCAATAGTTTGTGTTCTTTGAAGTGAGAAGACATATTTATTTGGTCCAATACTTAAGATTACTAATTTAACTATTCTAAAATAATTTGTATTATTATTATGGGAATATGCAAACACTTAATTTTGGAGCCTTTATTTCAAGTAGCATAAACATTATTCCACATTCATCTATTCATAAAGATCACAGGCCATTATTTCCCTTAACCAGTAATAAAGTCTACTGCAGGAATTGATATACAAGTATCTGCCATTGGATCACATAAGACTTTTTTTTTTTGGTAAAAGCTTTAGAAATAATATTTACAAAAATGAATTCAAAGCACATATGTCATAAAATACTAGAAATGGTCTAAAAAAAGCAAAAAGCTTATATGGGGTATAAGGAAATTATCTCTTTTGAACTGTAATCCAAAGAAATAATTAACTGATAATGAAAGGATGATTTTTCTGCATCAACTTTATGTTTTATTTTTATACTTCCAAAATTACAGAGTTAATGTAGGTTCTATAGGGTTTCATGTGAAATTCTAACAACCAAAAGTTCTGAAAGTCTGTGTATGTATATTTAAAATAACTCATCTGGCAGTAAAATCTGATTTGACTTGAACTCATTTTGAGGACACTTGACCTGAACTGATAGGGGATACAGTTTTTATTTGTCCCTCCCACTGTGAATATTTATATGTTTCACTGCTGATGTATTAATATGCTCAGTTTTAAAATGCTACCCTTGATCTTACTAGAGGATATTATAAAATATATGGCATATACATTGTACTACTCTGATAATTTCTGAAATCTATAATCCTCTGGCTTCAGGGGATTTGGATAAGAAATTATCAAAGTGAATATCCTTATTAAAATAAATCTTGAACAGTATGGGAATGTGTTCTTCGAAAAGTAATGAGCTTAAACCAATGCTTGGCATAATTTGTACTAAATAACTGTTAACTATTACTATTAACCTGAATCATTGGTCTTTCAACTATGAATGAAAAGTGTTTGTCAATTAAAAATCCAACAAGTCATCTCAAACAATACGTGTCTAAAAAAACTTGAATCCACCCTCACTGGCAAAACAAACAAAAACTGCTTATACTGCATCCTTTCCTCCCACACCAAATGAGTTACTGTGAATCTAGTTTTCTGGTTACTTATATCCAAAACCTTGGTACCATTCTTGATGTGATGATACTGTTCTTTCTAACATATGCCACATGCAAATATCAGAAAATCCAGTTGGAATCAGTTTTTTCTAACTACAAAATATATCCAGAACCTGACCACATTTAATCACCTCCACTGCTAATTCCCTGTTTTTAACAACAGATTCATCTCTTCTGGATCATTCCAATATCTCCTACAGTTTTGTCTGATTCTATTTTGATTCTCCCTCACCGCTAACTCAGTCCACCTTCCAATCTATTCTCAACAAGGCAGTTTATTCAAATCATGTCACTCTTCTACCTAAATTATTGAAATTCCTTCCACTTTTAATCCAAATGAAATCTAAACCCACAAAAATTTACTATCTACAATTTTAAACCTATATGATCTATTACTACTTTATCTCTGAACTCACCCACTAACATTCTTCCACTTACTATTGCATTCCAGGCACACAGGCCTTTATGTTCTTTCAGTACACCAGGCCAATGCTCAGCTTGGGCCTTTGCCCTGACTGTTTCTTCCCTCTATAGCTGTCTTTCAACAGATGTTTGCATTGCTAAATTCCTGAACTCCTTCCAGGATTTTCTCAAAGGGCAGCTATATTCTCAAAGTGGTCTGCTTTGTCTGCTTTGTCCACCCTATTTAAAACAAAACCTTACCTCCTCCAACTCTGATACTCTGGAGTTACCTTTCCCTGCTGTACAATTTTTTTATAGCACATTCCAGCTTCTAATATATTATTAATTCATTTTTAAATTAAACTTTTTTTTTTTTTTTCATTTTTTAGAGACAGTGTCTGGCTCTGTCATCAAGGATAGAGTGCAGCAGTGTGATGATAGCTCACTGTAGCCTTCAATTCCTGGGCTCAAGCAATACTCCTGCCTCAGTCTCCTGAGTAGCTGGGACTACAGGAACATGCCACCTCATCAGGTGAATTTTGTTAAAGTTAATTTGTAGAGACGGGGTCTCATGTTTCCCACACTGGTCTCTACTGGGGGAACCCGCCCCCAGTATTTCAACATAGGTTATTTCCATTTTCCATAAGTGTTGGCCGGCTGAGAAATAAAGAGAAAGAGTACAAAGAGAGGAATTTTACAGCTGGACTGCTGGGGGTGATATCACACATCGGTAAGACCATAATGCCTGTCTGAGTCTCAGACCAGCAAGTTTTTAATAAGGGTTTCAAAAGGGGAAGGGGTGTAAAACAGGGAGCAGGTACAAAGATCACATGCTTCAAAGGGCAAAAAGCAGAACAAAGATCACATGCTTTTGAGGGAACAGGACAAAAGGCAAAAGAGAACTACTGATAAGGTTTTATGTTCAGCTGTGCACATATTGTCTTGATAAACATGTTAAACAACAGAAAACAGGGTTTGAGAGCAGAGAACCGGTCTAACCACAAATTTACCAGGGTGGAGTTTTTCCCCACCCTAATAAGCCTGAGGGTACTTCAGGGGAGGAGGGCATATTTCAGTCCTTATCTCAACCACATAAGACAGACACTCCCAGAGTGGCCATTTATAGACCTCCCCCCAAGAATATATTCCTTTCCCATGTTCTTAATATTAATATTCCTTGCTAGGAAAAGAATTTAGTGATATCTCTCCTAATTGCACATCCATTTATAGGCTCTCTGCAAGGAGAAAAATTTGGCTCTTTTTGCCTGAACCCACAGGCGGTCAGACCTTATGGTTGTCTTCCCTTGTTCCCTAAAAATCGCTGTTATTCTGTTCTTTTTCAAGGTGCATTGATTTCATATTGTTCAAACACACATGTTTTACAATCAATTTGTACAGTTTACACAATTATCACAGTGGTCCTGAGGTGACGTACATTCTTAGCTTACGAAGATAACAGGATTAAGAGATTAAAGTAAAGACAGGTGTAAGAAATTATAAAAGTATTATTTGGACACTGGTAATTGTCTATATTAAAATAAAATCTTCACAATTTATGTTCCTCTACCACAACTCCAGCCGGTCCCTCCGTTCAGGGTCCCTGACTTCCCGCAACAGGTCTCAAACTCCTAGCTTCAAGTCATCTTCCTACCTCAGCCTCCCAAAGTGCTGGGATTACAGGCATGAGCTACGAGTCCCAGCCTATTAATTCATTTCTAAATTTAATTTTTTATTGTGTAGCTTCCTCCACAAGAATGTAAATCCACAAAAACAAGGTTTATCATGATTGTATTCCAAACGCCTAAAAAGAGATGAAAAATACTTACGTATATATTTACCAATTTCCAAGAAAATATCTTATTTTGACTTTCAAAGAATTTCTTTTGTCCTTAATCAATTCTATTTTTTTTTTGAGACAGAGTCTCGCTCTGTCACCAGCCTGGAGTGCAGTGGTGCCATCTCAGCTCACTGAAACCTCCACTTCCTGGATTAAAGTGATTCTCCTGCCCCTGTCTCCCAAGTAGCTGGGACTACAAGCGAGTGCCGCCATGCCCAGCTAATTTTTGTATTTTTAGTAGAGACGGGGTTTCACCATTTTGGCCAGGATGATCTCGATTTCTTGATGTAGTGATCCACCCGCCTTGGCCTCCCAAAGTGCTGGGATTACAAGCATAAGCCACCATGTCTGGCCTCAATTTTAATTTTCTATACTTTACTGAAGTCCAGTATAACCTAGAAGTGAGAGAATCTGTGGACAAGCAGTTGCAAATGTAAACACTACACTACATCGTCACCTAACATAGGGTATGGGCGGAAGCTAAAGAATGGCCAATCATTTCTTTAGTGCTCTCTAGTGTTTGCTATCCAAATCCAAAGTGTTTTTAATTCAGATACACAAGGCCAATAAATATGAAATGGAACTGAAAGGAGATCGGTCATGTTCGGAGAGGACAGAGTTTTCATGGAGCGTCATATCAGTTGCTTCAACACTTTTAGTAGAATGTAGAAACTAAAATGATGAAAATCACAATTGCTTAAAACCTCAACAATTTGCCTGAGTCAAAACTACAACTCTAGAAACAAACCTAAAAAATATTTATTTGCTTCTTAAAATATCCTAGTTAACTTTGTTTGCTAATATAAAGCATAATCCTGAGAAAAAGTAAGTCGATATACTTTTACTAGCCAAATAAAAGTTAAATAATGACAACTTTTCATATCAAGTTCTAATAAAACTTGTAACACAAAACAGGATAATTAATAAAATATGAAAATTTTCATTTCCTATATGGCTAAAAAACAGAATCATTTTTATGTTTTTTCTTTCCACATAATTTAAATATTTTCATTTTATAGGGTAAACTGCACTAAGAATATAGTAAATGATTATTGGCTGAGTTGATGTAGTTTATGAAAATTTACATGTATAACAAAGTATGTGCATAAATAAGAAACATTAATATTTTATACATGTTTTTATTTCTGTTTTGATGAATAACTGGCACTATAAGAAAATTCATTATTTCAGAACTTTCCTGATAAGAAAAGGAAATCTGAAACTAATAAATTATTTTTTCTGCTTTGTTCAAGGAGATTTATATTACATTAAAATACATATGTAGATATACAAATATACATTTATTAGATTGTCATTAAAAGTAATGACAAAAACCACAATTACTTTTGCATCAACCTAATATATGTATGCATATGTCATATATATATATATACACAATATATGGCATAAACATATATCTGTATGAGTGTGCATGTCTGTGTGTGTATGTATGTTTGTTGTTGTTGTTTGAATGGGTTAATCCCTTACCCCCAATGTTTGTTAATTTTATATGACATACCTCTTAGTCTAATTACCATGCTTATCATCTCAATGACTTTTTTGTATCCACTTTGCTTTTAAAGAGTGAGGGTTTTTTTTTTAACCATTTACTCATTTACCATCTGTGTTTATATATTTTTTTGTTTCTGTTTTTGACAGAGCCACTCTGTGACCCAGGCTGGAGTGCAGTGGCGTGTTCATGGCTCACTGCAATCTCTACCTCCTGGATTCAAGAGATTCTCCTGCCTCAGCCTCTCAAGCAGCTGGGATTACAGGGGTGCACAACCATGCCAACCTAATTTTTGGATTTTTAGTACAGATGAGGTTTCACCATGTTGGCCAGGCTGGTCTCAAACTCCTGACCTCAAGTGATCCACCCACTTCGGCCTCCCAAAGCGCTGGTATTACAAGGATGAGCCACTGTGCCCAGTCATATTTTTATAATTTTAAATACACAGGGTATGAATACACTGAAGTTATTTTGGCTATCTAGTGTCTATCTTTTCTTATTCTATCAATACTCCAATTTTGTTTGCATATCCACTTACCCTTCTCAATCATTTTCTTCTTATCACTATCACACAACACTTCCCATCCTTCAGGCCAAAGTTCAGGGCACAAGACAATATAAACCAAATTGATGCAAAGAGGCTTGTGCTGGGAGTCTGGAAGTTTTAATCAGTTTCTGAAAGCGCTACCAGGAAAGGGCCTCTTCTTGTTGCATATGAACAAGGAGATAAGTACCCTGATAGCTGCTTGAAGTTCCTTAACAATCTTGGAGGGGACAATCCTTGAGATTGATGGACTCTGTGGAAGGTTTAGAGGAGAGACAGAAAAATGAAAAGACAAAGTGCCTTTTATGATGTCAGTGGGTTAAGCCTCCCCTTCCACCAACAAACTATCAAGTTTTAGGTTTATGAATCTATAAATTTGTTTAAATTTTAATCTAGTTTCCATCAGGTTTTAAGACACTGAAAGCTTCAAGAGTTTTTAACTCATAAAATTTGTTGTATATAAAAACTTATTCAAAACATCTTGAAGCAGGGCCTTGGAAACTTTCTTTCATTATTTATTGTACCAACAATGTGGTTTCTTAGTTAAAAACAAAAACATACACATTTCGTTAAAGTCTTTTTTACTTTTAATTGCTTTCTCTCCCTTTATCCCATCTTTCCAAGGTTGAAATCTGACCTTCACCCTCCTTTTCTCTTTTATTCTAGTGATCTTAAGTGTCTTTTTATTAATAAACAATTTTCATGGGATATAGAGTTCTTCCTAGATTTGGGAAGATATTTTCAATCTTTACTGCTGCTTTTCCCTGCCTGGTTGAAAAAAAATCCTGGCCAATTAGGTGACTATTAATTGCTTTAAATTATTTGAACCTTATATTTAATATTTCCTTTCCAACCATAGGAAGATGACATACTTTGTGAAATCATAATTGTAAATTTCCATTATTGCATTTTTCTTCCCCACAATTAGTACTAATAAGTAAAATTTTATCATGCATTCAAGTGTGATAAAAATAATATTTATTAGAACCTACTATGCACCAAATACTATACACTGAGTTTTGCATATCTCATTTACCTTCACATCAATTTTATGAGGAAAATTATACCTCTATTTTATAGGTGATAAAATCTAGTCTTACAGCATGAACGTAAAGTCTCTTGCTTTTCCTACAATGTTACTTGCTTTAAAAGGTAGGTTAATAAATTCATATATATATATATATATATAAATATTTTGAAATAAGATGCTTTGCATTTGATGAAATATTTATTTATTGATTGATTTTTATGCATAAATCTTTAGTGATTGTTAGTGATTGCAGTCTTTAAAGTTTCTATCATAAACTAAATATTCCAATACACCAATAAGAAATGACATTATTTAGAAAAGTTCGCTTAATTTATAGTGCATTACAGTTATCTATACCTTCATCTGTCTATTCTAGGTCCTAAATGGTGCATCTTAAATTCTTCCTTTGGAAAGCATGAGCATCTTAAAAGCATCCACAAATGTTCTTCAACTGATTCAAATTTTTACATTTCATCTACCTTAATTCATAAGACAAAAGATTACTTAGAATTGGGAAATCAAAATATGGTCCACAAATAGTAAAGTATGAATTGCCTAGGTTCAATAAACTTATTTTCCTTTTCTCCCACTACCTTCTCCTTTCCCTTCCCATTTTTTCCTCTTCTCCTTCTCCCCCTCCTCTTCTTTTGTCTTTTCAAAAAGACAAGTAATGCCACATGAAGTTTTTCTTCACAGAGCTGCAAAGTTTAACTCATGTTCTCCAGTATCATTCTCATCTTTTTAATGTTTTTAATAGTTAATATAGAGTGAAATTTGATCTTGACTAGCAGGGGTAAGAATATAGGATGAACATAGTTGTTGCACGTTATTAGTTCTCTGTTCATATGCTAGGCTTAACTCAATGCTAGGTCACTTCATACATAAAGCTGTATGTGAGAGGAAGACAGGCTTCTCTGTTTTCAGCCAAACTACCAAGGGCATATCTACCTGCCCCAAACAACTCTGCAGTGGCCAAGGCATTCTGGCTGTTTAAGTAATTAAAACATTGAAATAAGATAGTTGCAGCTGTCAATTAATTAGGGCTGTGGGTGTTAAATATAATTAATTAGTTTCTTTAACAAATAGTTATTGTGTTCCTGCTCTATCATGTTAACTGGGGTTTTTATAGCCAATAGGGTAGACCTGGTCTCAAGCAAAATGAAGCTCATAGCCTAATGTGGGATGAAAATGGAAAACAGATGCAGATTATTAATGAACTTAAAAATGAGAACCTAAAAAGAGAATATTTGCTGGGAGAAAAGATTGATATTTTAAAGAGAGTGGGCCCACAAGCTTTTCAAAGAGGTAAAATTTAAACTATAACAAAAATAAATTGGAAGATACTAACTATGTGAAAGGGAAGAACATCCCAGACATTGTGCACACCATGTGCAAAGGTCTTAGGGTTGAAAGCAACTTGGTTTGTTTCACAAACTCAAAGACCATTCACGTGCCTAAAGTACAGTGAATGAGAGATGAGTGCAGTCACACATAAGATTTGAAAAGGAGCGAGAAGCCAGATTATGCAGTTATTTTCAGACCAGAGTAAATGCATTTGGTTTTGATTTTAACTGTAGTGGGAAGTTATTGAAAGACTTAATCTGCAGATAAATATGATGACATTTATATTTTAAGATCCCTTTAATAGGTAGGTGAAAAATTGATCAGGATGTAAGATAAATAGAGGTGGCGAAAATGTGGAGGCTACTGGTAGAGCTTAGGCAAAAGATGATAGGGATGTTGACTAAAATTATGAATGTCAGGTGAGTAACAGAGGGTGGAGGGAAGACATATTTTGTATATAAGATCAACAGAAGTATGACTGATTGCTTTGCAGACATCATAGGGGCATGCAAAGAAAGACTCAAGGAGAGGATTCTGGGATGGATAAATAAATTAGGGAGATAAAGGCAGAGAGGTAGTCCTTAAATCCAATGGGAATGTGTGACATCATCATTAGTAAGAATGTTCAGAGACCAAAGAAGATAACTCAAACTGGTACCCTGAGTGGTCCAGATATCTGGAAGCTTTATACAGATGGGGAGGTTAGCAAAAGAGGCCAGCAGAAATCCAGAGAATAAAAGAAAAACGAACAACAGTAGTATAAGTGATATTGCCCGCCCTTTCAAGACCCAACCAACACACATGTTTTTTTTTTTTAAATTAGTTAACCATTTTATGATAATTTCTAAAACACTGGGTAAGATGAAGATCAGCAAATATTCGCTTAATTTGACAAGTCTTTCATATTGACTGTACTAGAGGAAGGAGCCAGACAATGGTGAGCTGAATGGGAGTGGTGGTGATCATAAAGTTGGATCAAGAGAAGGATTTGGTTTGTTTTTGTTTCATTCTTAGGTGCTGATTTTAGGCCAGGGTCAGGAGTGGTGTGGGATGGTAGTAGGTCATAGTTTAAAACTGATAAAAATAATCCAGAAATAGTTTAATGATAATATAGAGAGACAAAATTTTAAAAGACTTTGAAAATGAAATAAGGGATGGAATCTGAGCAAAAGTGGAAGTATTCTGTGATAGAAAAAAACAGGTTTTACTATTGTTTAAGAGTAGGTAAAGGGAGAAAATGGAGTTCATACATAGACAGGTTGCTAAACCCCCTGCGTCGCTACCAAAACTGAACATCATATGCATTCAGGCATATGTGTTAGCTATAGATAATGTTTTTCCTTTATTTTAGGTCTGATTTTATGAGATTGGATATCATTATAAAGTTATTTGTTTAATTTTTTAAAAAAATTGTGGTCTATCAGTAATCCAATTTTGTGCAAAAGTAAATTACAGCTTTCAACACTTAAATTAACATGTAAGTCAAAATGTTCTTTTACTAAGCTATTGTACATTGTATATTTCATTCTGGAGTACAAGTCATATTATCAGAAATCAGTAATTCATTCTAAATTTTGATGACTTATTGTTTTCATAAATTTCTACATTAAAAATTATGACTTAAAATATTTCTCTAAATATTTTAAAAACGGATCCCTGAGGATCTTACTCTAACTGAGGAATAAATCATTCTTTTCTAATATTAAGTGTTATTTAATTGATTAGTACTAAAAAAATTAACTGATGAAATCAGTTTTACTATTCAGAAGTCAATGTGTCCAATGAAAGGAATGATTGAGAAATTTTGAAATAGCTTTCAGAATGTGTATTAGATGTAGATAACTGCTATTTTAGAATTAAGTTTAAAGAAATATACCTTTCTTAAGTTCTTGCAGAGAAGCAATGTTTGACACACTTAATATTTACCTCTTTATTTCCTTTCTGTATAAAGACATATTACCAACATATTGGCAGACCATATAAAATATATGCAAATGATTTGTGACCACATAAACAACTTTTTACTTTTTTTTTCACATGATGTAACAAATGATTTGAATTATGGAATTTGTAGTCCTTCTGTTAATTTGTGTATTCCTTTCTTGAATCAAAGAGATATGAAGTTCCCCATGGATGGATACATGCTGTGAAACCCATTTTTAATTTTTCTTTGAAGACATTTTATAGACTGTTACTACCACATGGTGTTTAAATAATGATAAATTGTGACAGAATTTCAATGAGATATAGAAAAAATTGTTTAGGGCGCATGATATGTATATTTAATCATTTTATTTTTTCACATATTTGTCATGAATCCAGGAGTGGCCTAAACTGTAATAGATGAAAGTGTCATATTTAATCACACTAATAAAATGTATATTCTCAATCATCAGCTTGTTTGAAATACATTTGAACTTCCAAAAAGCTTACTAAGTGAACAAATTAAAATCACTCAGGCTTGGCATATTTAAGATATGATCTGTAACATAGTTTACCTCTCAAGCACTCAACATATATAGTTCCTCATGAATCTGAAATAAGTTAAAAAAAACACTGTAGTATTTCTTCAAATGTTTAACACAGGCTTGGCTCAAGAATCAGACCTTGGGCTGATAACAGAACATTCATTAATTCATATCTGCCAAGATTTTGTTAAATACCTGTTTCTGATAAGTAAATTTACATTGAATGCTGCAGGGACTTTCTTGCATATTGAAAACAGTCATCAAATACAAACTTCTTCATTCTTGAATGCTTGCTTTTAGACAGGTTATTGTATTTTTCAAAATTAAGACAAACTGGAATACATAACTTCCTAAATGTGTTAACAGAAATTCTTCATGTTAAACAAAATTTATTTAGAGAATTTTGTACTAACTGAATTTATGAAGTAGCATGAACTTTTAATAATCTACTGGAGCCAGTTCATGTGTTCCTGTGAGTCCGATACCACTCTGGACTCAGCACAGGATACGCCTCAGACACACTGGTGTCAATTGCAGCTCATTGAGATCCACAGCTTGGCTCATGTTCTGTTTCCTGGTGTTCTTTATTTTTTATTTCCAAGAATTCTTAACCTGATATACCCCTTGTGTTTCTGTTTGTTTGTTTGCTTTTTCTTTTTCTTCTCCTCAGCGATGAGTCACAATAATCGCTTTTATTGGGTTGCTTTCTGGGCCTCCTAGTTGATGACTCATCTAATGAAGTCTGAGCCCAAGATCTTATCCTCAGACCCTTCTGGCATCTGTACAGTACCTCCAGTGGAACACGGAAGACACACTATGACCGTTTACGTTCTATGGATGACACTTATTTCTCACAGGACTAAGAAAACTCTGAAAGATTCTTCTTTCTCGCTGTATTGCAGCATCATCATTGGGCTAAACCAAAATTTAAAAATTTTGGTTACTTATATATATTCATAATGTATAATTTATAAGTATAAACATGTTTATATATAATTTTTAAATATATAAAATATATATAGCTTATAAATTTTATATATATACATATATATGTATGACTCTGAAACTGGGCACTAGAGCATTACTCATACGATATTTATTTCCTCTGAAAAAAGTTGTATGTAACATTGTTCAGCATTTGAAGTTTTAAATTCGGGTTCAAAACTGTAGAGTCCTGAAATGAAGTTTTAGAAGGACTATAAAAAGATGTTTTGTTTCTATCTTTCCAGATAAAGGAATGCACAATACAGGTCTTTTATCATGTGCTGTCAGTCATGTGTCTCCAGAAAGATTAGATAAGATTCTCAGCAACTGAGCAGGAGATTGTTTGAGACCTATGTCCCTAGCCAGGCTAGACCTGAATAGTAGCATGACTTTTAGAGTCACTCAATTACCATACAACTAAGAGCTGACAAAGGATTTAACTGAGAACAATGGCAGAATTAGACAACATAATAAATAAAGACAAAAAGTGTCTGTGTATGCAGAAACAAAAAAAAATTATTAGTTGAGGCTCACATAGTTTTGCAATATACATATCTCTTTATAAAAAATATTGTATGATATATAATGGAAATAAATAAAATAAGAAACTCAGATATATTTCAAATATTGCTTCTCTATATAGTACATTCGGTATTCAAACATTTTTTATCATATACAGCAGCCAATTTCTAATCCGGAAATTTTTTAAAAAATCTTTTCAGATTCACTGACTCTTTAAATTTGATTTTAGCTTTCTTCCTAGAAGTAAAAGCACATATTTATAGAACCACAATATTTGATACATAATTTCAGTGCAATGTGGTCTGACTGAAGTTTACCTGCAGATTAAGAAACTTTGCCTTGAGGAAAGCTGATAGGTTTCTCTCTCCAGCATACACCTCAAGGCCATCCTAAAGAGAACAAATTCTCTGTGGGTAAAAGGCAACAAAGTTTTTAAGAACACAAAATAAAGATCCCTAGTAGAGTTGGGTCCTATTAATGGCCCCATTTCACAGGCAGAAAATACTCTTTGATTTCTTTCTTTGGGGCTTAGAGATGTCTCCTGCTTGGAGATAAGACCTCCACAGTCCAAGTGGAGCTGAGCTTAACAAGGTGGGCTCAGGTTAGCAATGGCAATATGGCTTCCTCTGCTTGTTCACATCACCAAGGATGAAGAGTAACTAGGGATTTGGGGTTGATACTCTCGCCAGAGAGCATGCATTTGGCTGGACTGGCAATTCTTGGGATAATGGAAGAAGGACTGATAGCCATTCAAGGCAGGGATCATGACCCTGACCATTTCTATCTCTGACAGTGACTAATTGTAGGTGTTGCTCTTTTGGGCTCTGGCTTATACTCTTTTCCAAGGATAGGATCTCATATCTCTGATTCTGGCTGGGATCATCCTGTTACATCAGTTAGATTATTTTTACATTAGGGTGATACTATACACCCTACTAGCTACATAATCAGAAATTCTCATTTCAATATCACATCTCCCACATCAGACATTATAGACACTGAAATTTCATAGCCGATTCATATTTACTACAGATCCTTGAAAGTTGTGGTATTTCCTGCTGATTTGCCAGGGCCAAAATAGCACATTTCTGTATTATTTCGAGTTACATGAAAATCTGTCTTCTTAAATTTCAGAGATCAAGAACATTATTCGTGCAATTTGGTGCACAAAATTTGTACTTCTAAAACCAAGAAGTAGGCCTGAATTGTTCCCTTCATTTTGATAATAGATTGGTTTGTAAAGATTCCTGCTTTCTTCCCTTGTCTTTGTCATATCCTTGGAATCAGAAAGGAATCCTGATAAGATGACTGATGGAGGTCACAAGGCGAGTCTGTTATGAAAGGCTGCCCTGGGACGTAAATCAACACCTTGACTCTATTGTTGTATTACTTAAATCAACTGATGTTAACATGTTAGTAATATAACAATTAGCTATTAAGCTTTTTAATTGCCAAAAATTTTATATAGATGTTCAAACCAATTGCAAATGGGAACAATTGGAAAATCACTTAAAATTTTGCTTTAATATCAATTTTACTAAATCCTTAGTCACTGGAATATGGAGCATGAGGAACAGTTAAAGGCTAACTTTATAATAAAAACTGCATTATTAGAAGTTATTCTTAAATCGTACACAATTGTTTAAGATTAAAAAATCAGACTTTAGATACAGAATTTCCCCTCCTTCATTTCTATTTCAGAAATCTGTAATATGTGTCATTTAAGACATTTTCATTTAGACCACATACTTTTGGTAAATTATTGCTATAATAATAACTAGGGAAAAAACCTAGATGAACTTCTTTCCCTGAAACACTTTCGTAATTGTCATAAACTTTCTAAAACTTTAGTTATAAAAGTTTGACTGTTTTGCCCACTTAGCTCTGCTACCCAAAAGGAATATGTAACTTCCATTAATATTACAGGGATTGAGATTGTTATAAATGGTAAAATTACCCTTTGTTATTTTTCTTATATTAAACTCTACTATAAAAATAGACTTTGGAAACAATGAATAGCGTTTTTCTATTTATAATGTCAGTTAATGTATAAGTGTGTAATATCAGTTTTATAATTTATAATTTATAATACCAGTTATAATAGCAGTTGCAGGTTATTCCAAGATCATGTTGCCAGGCAATTCTTATTTCCTGTTGTGGCAACCAAGTATTTATTTCAACAGTTTATAAATGCTAACAATGATCATGTAGAAAGAGCTTGTGATACACTACCACAGCACAATAGAAATGAAGAAACAGTAACAACTATTACAAAACTGCAAAATGGATCAAAGTTTAACAGTAATGGCATATGGATCTTACAACTCAAGATGCCAGAGGATTATTAAGATCAGGCTTGTTGAGCCCTAAAGTCCTTACCCTACTGTTAATATTTGATAGTTAATATGAGATACTCTGGTAGAAGTTAGTTCTGAGAAATATTTCCTTAATAGTTAGTGCTAATTAATATCTTTTTTTTTCTTTCAGCTACTGGTAAGGATAAACTGTGTCAAAAAAGATACTAGGTATAACCAAATATAAACTCTGACAACTACTAGTTGCATGACTTGAGACAAGTTATTTAATCTTTCTCATTTTCAATTTATGATTCTGGCAACTTGTTTCAATGATACTTTGAGGAGATTTGTTAGAAATATATAGGGTCACACAGGTAAAGACGGTTAGTACATCATTTGGCATTGTGCTTGTTCAATAACTGTTGTTCTTAGTTACATTTTTGTTGTTAATCTAATTTTTGGTGTTTAAAGAATAAATTTTTGGTAAACCTAAATTTATCAGGATTTCATATATATATGTATAACATATACTCATTACTCATATACTCATTATGAGTGTGTGTGTGTATGTATATATATATTTAGAGACAAAACCATAAATTTACATTCTATAGGGATGTGTGTTATATTAATCATGGATCAGATGAAAGGAGAGTAACTGATGTGATTTTGTTAATTTGCTGATAGTTCTTTCGTGGACTTATTAGATCTCACAGTTTCCTTACTCAAAAAAAAAAAAAACAAAAAAAAAAAAACGGGAATACTTTTTTCTTTTTTTGAGACAGAGTTTTACTTTGTCACCCAGGCTGCAGTGCGAGGCAGGATCCTTGCTCACTGTAGCCTGAACTTTCCAAGGCTCAAGCATTCCTTCCTTCTCAGCCTCCCTAGTAGTTGGGACTACAGGTGCACACCACCATGCCTGGTTAATTTTTGTATTTTTTGAAGTGATGAGGTTTCGCCCTGTTGCCCAGACTGGTCTTGGCTTCCTGGGCTCATGCAATCTACCTGTGTCACCCTCAGGAATAACATTTAATATCTAGAAATTAATTAAAGATAAATGGAGATTAAACATTTAGAGGATTTAGATACATTTCCTCTTTACATTTACTATTCTTAATAACTTTATCTCACTTAAATATATAAAGCACAACAGCTTATTTACAACAGCTTAGTGTCTAAAATAGACTAAATATTATATATAACCCAAACCAGGAAAGCATTTTTCAGAGATATAAATGTCCCTCTGAAATCTTTACATGCTTTAATGAAAATTGAATTTATTTGATGTTGCAGTTCAAATCCAGAGATATGGAGTGTAAGACAGTGAATTCATTATCCATATATATCTAGATATATCCTTTATGTATCTGGCTTTTCTTAGCTGTATAATCTGAAGTAATTTAATTATTTTTTCTCAATTTCTGCTTCTTTAAAATAGATTACTATTATTATTACTAAGGATGCTACAGTTTCCACCACCACTACTATTACTTCTCAAGGCTAGTGTAAAATAACAAAAATATTTTTAAAATGTTAAAAAATAGTGTTAATCATGATGCATTTCTTAAACCCAGGAGACACACTAAGATATTTGTTTACACACATGCATGTTATATGTTTATGATACAGGAGAGTTCCCTGATTCCCCTGGCAGGACGTGACACAGGGTTGTGGCTTGCCTGTTCAGCAGCTGCCACTGCTCAAACCCCTGGCAGGAAGGGGAATACATAGGCAGGTAGATGAAAGAGCCAGGGTGAATGCTTTGGGGTTCAGCCCTGCAGTAGTGTCTAGGGGTGGGTGCCTGCAGCCCCGGTGTTATAATGCTCTTGTAACCTTGTCATTCACAGACGGCTTACATGTTAGTCAGCTCAATGAATCCTCTGGCTTTTCAAGGGCAGAGAGCTAGTGTGACAGCTTTCTGTACCCCAAGCTCTTGTTCAGAGCGTGGAAGAATTGAGTCATACACGGGCTTGAAGGATACATTCATGATTTTATTGAGTGGTAGAGGTGGCTCTCAGCAAGATGGATGGGGAGGTGGGAGGGGGATGGAATGGGAAGATGAACTTCCTCTGGAGCTTGGCCATCCATTAGCTGAACTCCTCTCTGTCCATCCCCAGCTGAACTCCTCTCGGTGTTCAGAGGTTCCTTTCCCTCTCTCTTTCTTTGCCATGCTGTTCTGTCATTCTTCTGCTTGTCTCCTCGTCTGACCATCTGCTCATCTGCTTCTAGAGCCTGGGGTTCAGGGTTTATGTGGATACAGGATAAGGGAGTGGTAGGCCAAAAGGCAGCCTTTTGCGTGTGAAACAGAAATGTCTTTCCCACTTAGGGTCATGGGTCTCCAGGCTTGAGGGTGAGGCCTTTCCTGGGGAACTCCCCTCTTCTACCCAATATTTCCCTGTCTCCTGTCTGTATCATTTACATATATGAGAAGGTCTATATAATCATCATTACTACTCTAAAACTGAATGCAAATCCTCAGAGCTGTCCTAACATTTTTCAGTACCAACACGACATCCCCTACTTGTTTCTGATGTCCTTTCCAGCTATTCTTTAGCATTTATGAACAAAAACTTACCATTAACTTCACAGAAAGTGAATTCCCATTCAGATGTCTAGTTAATCATATTATTGCATAATATTTTCTCATTTTTCCTTTCCATAAAAAATTATTTACTGTAACTTGGAAGTGAGTGTTCACAAAATCATAACTATACATGTTGCTCTTTCAAATGCAGAAAAATCTATCATTTTATCTAAAACTGACAAGTACCCCATACATATTATTTTCTTTTGAAAACATCATCCAAGAGATATAGAATTCTATTAGCATTACCAGTTCAGGTTATATGACTGTGAAAGTGGTATGGAGGGAAATGAAATAAAAAAATTATTTCTTAATAATAAGTGTGAGTTTTATTTAGGATTTTTGGTGGAAATGACAAATTGAGAAAAAAAGATACCACTTTCAGCCAAGATACTGAAAAAATGAATAATTCTGATAGGTACAATTACTTAAGATACAATTACTATAATTTGAAATGGGATAAGGGGTGCAGAAAAAGATGAAAGAGGTAACTAATCTTTATTAAGTATCTGTGATATGTTAGTCTATTACAGACACAATGTGGGTTCTGTAATCAGGAAGTTGGTGTTCAAATCCAGGCTCTTCAGCTTACTAGTTGGTAACCTTGACTGAGTTATTTATCATGTCTGCATACCTCAGTTTTTCTTAACCATTAAATGGAAATAATAATAATAATACCTACTTTGTAAAATTTCTATGTGGATTAAATTTAAATGTATAAAACAGAGCATACCATAGGTTTATTTTTACTTTTAAAGAATAGGAAATGAAAATCTGTGAAAGTGAAGAAATTCTCAAGGTCACTGCAATCAGTAAGATGGATCAGAACTGGGATCCACCTACTTTTAAGTCAATGCTCTTTCTACTGTGCTCAAATGAGGTTAGGATAATAATAGATTGTGAAAATATCAATAGTAGGATCAAACTACAAATGAACTGTGCCGAGATGAAATTTAAGGAAAAGCGAATGACATGAAAAACAGATAGATGGTAGTTTTACTGTAATTACAAGAACTTGAATGTATGGCAACGTAGCATTCAATAAACGGAAGATTGAGCTCAAAATTTTCTGGGAGGCTTTGCGGCTTACTGTGGGGTGTTTGATATTCTGTGTCTTGTTTCCCTCTGAGGGTGTATTCAGAACCCTCTCTATTTCCTTGTCATTAAGCAACATTCAGTCATTTTTTAGGTCCCACTGTCCCAGCCTGAGATTGCTAAATTCAAAAAGATTTTAGAGAAAACATAATAGTTTTGTAAGAAAATCTTTTATCACCATGGTCAAAGTCATCGTTGTTTCTCCCCTGGACTAGTGTAAAGGCCTCATTACTCATGCATCTTCTGTTTGTTTCTTATAGGTCAGCTGGCATGAGTTGTATACAGCATAAATCAATGCCCCTTACCCCTACCTAAAACCATACAAAGCTTTCCAATATTACTTTCAAGGAGACCTAAATGGCTTATCATGGTCTCCAAAATCACACATAATTTGGCTCCTGCATACCCTATCACATCCATTCACATTACCAATCTAACTTACAGACTCAATCACACTGGATTTTCTTCTTTCTGTCTTTTGATCACAGAAATCTTAATTCCTCTTGCAATTCCTTTGCTCTGGAATGGTCTATTTCAAGGTCAGGTCTCACCACTGACTTCTTTTGTAAATTATTTTCTTTCTTAGTTTTTTACTTCTTTGTTTATCTTCCTCCTCCCTAATCACATGTAAAGTAGAATAGAAGCACCATGAAACCACGGATTTATCATAGTCAGTTCCATACCTTTATTATGTTTAAGTGACAAGTAAATAAATAACATGTTGTCCTTTTCATGCAGAGACAAATCATCAGTATGGCCCATTATTTGGATAATTTCCCTATTTTACTTTTGAATTTGCACTAATATATGTTCTTTTGTATGTCATTTATTGTGTCGCTGAGAGGGATTAAAGGTGTCTCTTGTGATCAGGTACCTACATGAGAATAGAAATAATTAAAAATTATACCCATATATTTCTGAGGGATGCAGCTGATTTTCTGAGGCAATCCATTGAGTGGTTACAATGGGCTCTTAAATAATTGCATTTTCTTGAATTGGTATGCTGTGACTAAGGTACCTGTGATAACAGAGGATTGATTTCCCTCTTTACTTCCCATCCAAGTTCAAACCTTACCTTAAGAAGAAACAATTAGATTGCCTCTAAATGCAATGTTACTGATGAGCTTGTTCCATGGTCAATGGTGGAAATCAATTTTCATTTAAGAACCTACAGTACTTAGCCTTTTTCCTTTTCTGTAGTCTTTATTGATTCTTCTTTCCATAGAAAGACACTATCCATTCTACTGTAGCCAGGCGCTGTTTCCAAGATTCCATAATAATGGAGTAAAAGTTCTCAGAGAGCTTTCCTAGACTGGCAACATGCCCATTTTTTTAATATGCAGAGGAAGGCCATTCTATCTATCACTGAGCATGGGAGGAGACTTTCATTTAAAAGAGACAGAAACAGTATCATGAAAAGCCTCAAAATAAACTCTTCTCTGGCCTGTCCAGCGATTTCAGCAGCAAGAAAAAATTAAAAGAATACTTGGATGGATTCTAAATTAATCTTTTAATTAAGTATGGACACCAATTTCTTCAGGTTAAAGAGCAGCTTGAAATGATTCCCTCTGTCTCTCCCAAGCTCAGAGATAAGGGGATTTTGTGTGTAGGGGGTTTTCGAGGGATATTTTTTTTCACCAAAAAGAGAACACTATTCAGCAGTAATTTTTAATGTTAGAATTGTACACCACGTGGCTTCTAGATTTGTAAGACAGAAGGGTCTGCCTTATCTGAGGATTGACTGCAGGTTTCACAGCAAAGTTGTTTTCTGAAAGGTGCCTTCTCAGATTATGCAACCCTCCTTCCTTGGTTTACAATGAGGATTACCTATGAATATCGTGAGAGGTGAAAACAGTCTATTTCACATTTAGGTTTCATAGATTCATTTGCTCTGAGGTGAGTTTTCTGATACACATTTAGTGAACTGCCCTTCATTTAGAATTGCAGCTCTGTGTATTTTGCAATGGGGGATAGTCTCTATGATCCCTCTAGTTTTCATTAAAATGAGTGACCTGGTAGGGGAAAAAACAATAGAACCTAAGCCTTATAATTAAATATTCCTGATATTTTTAATGTACAAATAATAGTAGATAATGCATATTCAGTCTAATATAATCAAAACATGAAAAATGCGGCTTTTAGGAGCTAAATGAAAGAATCAGAAATATAACAAGTTTTTATGCCAATACTTTGATACTATACTCTGCTATCAAAATTGTGTCTTAGTTTAACATTTTTCATTGCCAAACTTTTACACCTGGGAATCTGGCATTGTATATCCATGATACTAAGAAAATTCCATTTTTCCCTCAGATGCTAATTAGACTTCTCTAATCCAGCTGTTAAAGTCAGACAAAGCAGGAGAAAGAGCTAAATTAATAAAGATCTCAGATGATCACCACCTAGATATCTACATTTTTTGAGGTTAAAAAAAAAAGCATATGAATCAATTTTTTAAATATTTCATGGAAAAGTTTGGGGTGTAAGTCATACGTATGTATTATTAATCAAGGAAAATGATGAACACATCTCAATCATTTTAGGAGATTTATTTGCCAAAGTTAAGGACACGCTCAGAAGACAGGTCTATGCCTTTCTCTGATGATGATTTTGAGGGCTCCAAATTTACAGAGGAAACAGCGGGATACTGAGAAGCACACAGTTTTCACATAAACAAAAGGGGCAGAGGAAAAATGTGGAGAATCTGCATTTTACCTAAGATAAAGCAGACAAAATAGGATAGGGAAACAATCAGATATACATTTGTGTCTGGCAGGCGTGACTGAACATGTAAAGATAAGCTATCAATCTGCATTGTCATGGTGAAGTTTTAACAGCTCACCAAGAATTACCTGTGGGCAAAGTATGGAAGAGGTATGTAGCTTTTCATTTTGTACCCATATTATTTAGGAACCAAAAGGGGGAGGCAGGTTTGCATAACCCAGTTCCCAGCTTGACTTTTTTCTTTGGCTAAATGAGTCTGGGGTCCCCAAATTTACTTTCCTTTCACTACATATTTAAGTATCACTTAATGATAACAACAAAGGTTAGAAAATGTACACCTTTCTAACTTATCTACAAAGATACTGTATAATTATATAATAATAAATGTATTTTTTCTTATATATGTTCGAATTATTCATTCAAACAGGAAATTATCAGTTAAGTGAAGAGCAGACTGAACAATTTAGAGAGAACAAAATTGAAGGAAATAATTGCGCTGAATACTTTTCCGTTAACAATGAGATAGTTAGTTCCTAGCAGTCTGAGTCACCTGGATTCACTAATGTGTTTTATGTATATTCTAATATTCTTGGTGCAGTTTTTTTTTTTTTTAATTTTCTGTCTTTATATAATCAGGTGTTTTTTTTTTTTTTTTTTAAATTATGGAACATATTATGTGCATGACATGCTACTTGGAACCTAAAGAGAAAACAGCAGGACTACATTGGTACATTTTCTTCCAAATCCAGAAAGCCAAGTACATTAAAGAAGAGTAGGTTTCTAATTAAAAGAAGTATATTTTCTTATGATGGATAGGGTTAGCAGATAAAATACAGGACACTGAGTTAAATTTGCATTTGAGGTAAACAATGAATATTTTTATTATTATATCTCAAATATTGTATGGGATGTACTTACACTAAAAATTATTTGTTGTTTATCTGTCTGATTAAATTTAGTCTAAATATGTCCTTTGCAAAACTTAGGACATATTTATAATAATTTTTTTCATTTCTTTCTAAAATATGAATTAACTTGGTATACTTCATTTTCATTTGCTAAATGTAATGACCAATTGTGGGTCATTTGAGTTATAAAAAATTATGTAAATACATTTAAACATCTATAGCTTTACCATATATAAATAATTATGTCTAATATTTTGACATACTTCCTTATACACTTTTTGAATGAATATTTGACTAGAGTTAAGCTCAAAATGCTAATTTTTATTTTTAAATAAAAATAAAATACTGTCAATACTAGACTACAATTTACATTATTTTGAAGACAGGTAATGTTACTCTTGGTAAATTTATTAGTCTTTCCAACATAGTGAAAAGAATAGTCATTTCATACATTTTAAAGTATTGAGAAAACGTAATTTAAATTGCTTTATCAATGAAGAATGTCATCACAATGAAATATATTTATGTTAAGGGATATAAAGAACTATTCTGTTTAGTGATTCTTCTAGCATGAGTTACTGTAAAAATAATTGGCTATTTTATAAATTAGAAAGGGAGAGTAACTATTATTCTTCTAAGTATTTATGAAACAGGAAAATATTTAATTAAGCAATAGGGTAAAGTTTTTTGTGCACAGAAAATATTTCCTAGAAATGAGAAAAAAATGACTACATGACAAGAAAAGTTAAAGGAAGCAGTGGGGAATAAAACTTCATCTTTGTGTGACAGAATATACCTGACGACCAACTCCTGAGTTGTTTTGCTTAATTAAGGAAAGACTTGAAAATTCTTATACAAATCGTTTTTCATTTATGCATCTCAATTTGATTTCAATTCAGGCAAATTAGGATAAATCTGGAAGGGTTTTTTTGTAGATAAATGTATGGCTAGTTTATTTTCTGAAGTTTTGCATATTTAAAGGAAAACACTAGCTTTCACATATGAAAAATGATTTGATATGTCATTTTTTAATAATGATTTATTATTTTTAAATTCTCAAAATACAAATCCATTGTCTTCTAATACAACACTGGAGGAAAAGAACACATTTCCATCTCTGTTTTCCAGTTTTGTTATTCCCTCCCTCAGTTTTATTTCTATTTTCTATATGCGTATCAATAGGCCTTTTTATTTTTCCTTTTATTCAAAAGCTTCCAACTTGTTGTCCAGGTCTTTAGTGATCCATCTACTTAACATTTACATGCCTGCCTTCAATTCAGTTTCTTATTTTCTTATTTTATTAATTGGTGTTTGTGATCTTTTAGTTCTGTTTATTAAAAATAGGATATCAGAACTGAATATAAAATCAAAATTCTCTTTCCTTCATATTTATTATATTGCTTTAATTTATCTATCAGTTCCTTGCCTCTTTTTTAAAAATTAACTCTGTTGAGACATTTTACATATCATATAGTTCACCCATTTCGAGTGTACAATTCAATAATATTTAGTGCATTTAAGAAGTTGCATAATCATTACCATAAAATAAATTTAGAATATTTTCATAAACGCATTAAGATACCTCTCATGCATTTATTATTAAGTCCCACTCCTGGCCCCAGGAAACCATTAGTTTACTTTCTGTTTCTATAGATTTACCACCTCTGGACATGCCATGGAAACGGAGTCACAGGACATGTATTCTTTTATGTCTAGGTGCTTCATTTTCTTCTTTACTCTCTGAGTGTTTCTGGATTGTCTTCTATATCACTGCTTCAATTTTTTACAGCTAAAATTGTGCTCAACCACTTCCAATATAGATTTTGATTCCAATATTACACTTTCACTTTCTTGAAAATTTTTTTTAAAAGCCCTCACACACACACACCCCCACACACCTACTCCCCAACACATATATACATCATAATCTCATTCTTTTATTTTTTCATCTCCCGAAGTTAACACCGTATTCCAGATATTAGGAGATTGGGATTATATTCCTGTGAAAAATAGCATTTATGAAATAACGAAAAACTTCCTGGTTTTTTTTTTGATGGTAGGGTCTTGAGAATGTAGCATTTATAGACATTACAAGTTGTCTTTAATTTTTTTGGGGGGGAATTCAGATGTATCTTGAGAAATTCGGAAATAATTTTTCCATATGGTAATCATGCACCTTGTCAGTTATTATCACTGGAACCAAGTACTTTAAATAGTAAATAAAGGACTAGGTCAAAGATGTATCATCTAAGGGAGGAACATCAATCATTAAGTTAAGATGTTGAGAAGAAAGTAACACTTTGCCTGGGCCAATTGCCACTAACTCAAAGTCAATTAAGTGGTTGAGTGGGTGGGTGAGCTTTCAAAAGATTTAACTGTGCTCTGAAGTTTTATGTGTAACTTTCTTTTTTCTGAAGATTATCTTAATAACCTTCCTAAATGGAGTAAACCTCAGTACCCCAAATTTTAAGAACTCCTGTCAAGTCTTAAATTAATATCTTAAATAATGGCACAGTGTCATTTGGGGCATATAAATATTCGTGTCTGATTGCTTTTTACTCTCCTATTATATTGTCCAGTGATTTCTGAACAAAAGCAACATTTCCAGATAGTGGAAGAAGCATCAGAATTTAAAAGAAAAAATATCATTATAGAATAAAAAGGCAACTAGATCGACAAATATCCTCCCTTTAAATTATCAGGTGCCTTAAATGTATGTTGATATAATTACAATGTATCATAAAAATAATTATCTCATTGTCTTTTATAATCAGTTTCTTGAACGAGGACAGAAGCTGAATGCTGTATAAAATAATCATTAGTGCCTGTAGAATAAGAAAATGTTAACAATGGCCTTGATTCCTAGAGTAAAGATACAAAGTTCAATGAGGAAAATATTGCTAATTAGCTCAAATCTTACCGTTGTTGAAAAATGTTAATTATTTAATGGATTTTGAAATGCTTAATTATGTTTCCTGCCCTCAGTAAAACATTTATATAAATGAATAATCAACATATTTTTATTTGCCCATTGAGGGAAAGAAAATTAAATAAGTCTTTTAATAACTTTCTCAGTCAAAATTTTAAGAGAAATGTGTTTTTTATAAAACTCTTACTCCTATGTTCTTAGATGAATTGAAATATTATCAATTTTAAAAAATTAAAATGTAATTTTCTTTAAGGAATATACAACATTAAAACATACATTTAGGGCCAGGTACAGTGGCTCACTCCTGTAATCTCAGCACTTTGGGAGGCCAAGGCAGGCAGATCACTTGAGGTCAGAGGTTCAAGACCAGCCTGGCCAACATGACAAAACCCTGTCTCTACTAAAAATACAAACAAACAAACGAACAAAATAGCTAAGCATGGTGGCATGCACCTGCAATCCCAGCTACTCAGGAGCCTGAGGTGGGAGAATTGCTTGAACTGGGGAGGCAGAGGTTGCAGTGAGCCGAGAACATGCCACTGCACTCCAGCCTGGGAGACAGAGAGACTCTGTCTCAAAGAAAAAATAAATAAATAAAAAATAAAAACCCATCCATTTAGTTTCTTTTGGATGATGTAGGCATCTCTAAATATTTTCATCAGAAACATAAACAGGTACTAAAATTAAATAAAACTAAGTCACATGATGTAGCAATTATAAAATACGGTTGTATTAAATTATTATCTATTGAATGAGTTTATGGTGAAAAAGCACAGTAGTATAGAACAATCCTAACTTGAGTAATTTGAATTCTGGCACCGTTGGGAACTATTGGAATTGTAGCTCTGTCACAGAGTTTATCTTGTCTAATGAATGGGAGACATTAATATAGATATAAGAATCATGTATATTCAGCATCATGAAGCAAAAATCAATCAATCAATTAATTCAAAACAAGAAAACAAAATTCCCACACTATAAAGATACATAATACCAACATTTAGATTTCCCAGTGCTAACCCTTGTTCTTGTCTGTGTTCTATGACATATGCTGAGGACATGCAAGGATAACATGGAAACCATCAACATCCAATTTTTTTTTTTTGCAATGTGACCAATGCAAACAAATTTTGTCCCGGTGTTATAAAAGCTGTGTCCAACAAAGAAGGCTGAAAAGCAAAGAGAGCTTAAAGTGCTAGATTTGTTTTGCTTTATTTACCTCTCAATGTATTTCAGGTTTAGATAATGTCTATAAAGACATTGTTAAGATGTGTTGCTCTTACTTCCTTGGATCACAATGCTGGGAAATATTAGTGTTTTATTATAGGAAAAGAAATATTATCTGCCTTTACTTCATATTTCCACCAAGAAAGAGAAAATTTATGCTTAAATTTCTGTCATCTTCCCAACGGGGATGTGGGAGCTGAAGGATGAGGGGAGAAATGAAAGACTTTTCACTCTCCTACCATCTCTTTTCAAGGGGCATTGCTGCTATTTGAACTAATCAGTCACTGAGAATTTGACTTTCCCTAAAAGGCAATAAAGATATTCCGTGCTCGTGGAGTGAGCTTTTTCTTTTTTTTCCTTTTTCTTTAAGTCAATCTAGTGAAAACATAATTATCAGTGTCTGCTCCTGGCAGTTCCAGGATTAAGATTTTACTCTCCCAGCAATGGAGCATTGCACACGTCGTTGCTGCATGGAGCAGAAGGTGTTGCTTCTGATATCCCGCTAGTATCCCTGAACATGAGTCCCAAGATTTAGCTTTACAGAATAATCCAATTTGTCTCTTAGTAAAGTATCTTCAAGAACTCATCTTTTAGTAACGTTTTACCTTGCAATATGATGCATCTTTCTTACTATTAATGAAGTACCATTTCCACTCAATTGGCTATTGCCTAATTGAAGGGGATAAGATCACACAATCAGCATTTTTGTAGAATGGATTATCATTTGTATAATGAATTATAAGTTTCAATTTATCAGCTTTCCATGCACCCACACCAGCACATAATCAGGACTGTAGTGTGTAACAGTTTACATTTTTAAATAGATCCACTGATAGATTTAACAACTACTACTTGAGAGCCCCCCCTTTTTTTTTTTTTTTTTTTTTTTTTTTTTTTTTTTTTTGAGATGGAGTCACCATCTATCATGCAGGCTCCAGAGCAGTGGCATGATCTCGGCTCACTGCAACCTTCGCCTCCCTGGTTCAAGCGATTCTCCTGCCTCAGTCTCCCAAGTAGCTGGGATTACAGGCTCCCGCCACCACTCCAAGTTAATTTTTGTATTTTTAGTAGAGACAGGGTTTCACCACGCTGGCCAGGCTGGTCTTGAACTCCTGACCTCAGGTGATACGCCCGCCAGTAGTCTTCTTTAAAAATAGAAAAATTAGGCCGAGCGTGGTGGCTCATGCCTGTAATCCCAGCACTTTGGGAGGCCTAGGAGCGGGGATCACCAGAGGTCAGGCGTTCCAGACCAGCCTGGCCAACGTGGTGAAACCCCGTCTCTACTAAAAATACAAAAAATTAGCTGAACATCGTGGCCAGCGCCTGTAGTACCAGTTACTCAGGAGGCTGAGGCAGGAGAATGGCGTGAACCCGGGAGGCGGAGCTTGCAGTGAGCCGAGACGGCACCACTGCCCTCCAGTGGACTATAGAGCGAGACTCCGTCTCAAAAAACAAACAAACAAATAAAATTAGGCCAGGCATGGTGGCTTATCCCTGTAACCCCAGCACTTTGGGAGGCCTAGGAGGGGGGATCACCTGAGGTCAGGAATTCCAGACCAGCCTGGCCAACGTGGTGAAACCCCGTCTCTACTAAAAATACAAAAATGACCCAGTTGTGGTGGTGGGCGCCTGTAATCACAGCAACTCAGGAGACTGAGGCAAGAGAATCACTTGAACCCAGGAGGCAGAGGTTGCAGTGAGCCGAGATCCTGCTGTTGCACTCCAGACTGGGTGACAGAGCAAGACTCAGTCTCGAAAAAAAGGTCTTTTTTTTTTTTTTCCCCCACCGAGTTATCATGTTGAAGTCTTCCTCATTCTGTCCATACAGGAAATATTTTATCCAATACTATGGTTTCCTCACTAGTTGTTAGCTGGCAACATCTCAAAACCACCACTCAATGTTAGACTAACTTGGAATTGATTAAGAAGAAAGCAACATTAGGTGGTAAGAGGATATTACCAGCCATAAACAAACTAAGTAAAACTGTCAAGGAAATCTATGCAGTCTGAGTTAGCAAGCAGTAAGACTCCTTGAATGAGAGAAGAAAGTGGAAGGAAGAAGGAGAAAATAAGATGTTAATGAAGGTCATCTTATAGGCCACATTAGGAGAACCAGATATAGAAGCCAGTGCTAACTTTTTCAACACTAATGGGTCATCCAAAAAAGTTTTTGTGTGTTATCTTTATTAATTGTATACCTAAATTGAAGTTTATAAGAATAAGCTAATCTAATTGTCTTTTTAAAACTATTTCTTTAAATTAAAAAAATATATATATTAATTTTAAAATTTTAAAAAATCTCATTAGGAGGTAAAAGAACAGCACATACAAAATAAATTAAGACTGTGTGTTTTTTAAATAGGAGCCTTACATGTTATTTTATATATATATATATATATATATATATGTCAATGAAATTAGAAGATAAACCAGATTATTTTAGCTTGATGGATTTTTCATTCAGTAGCTAATTTATTATACAACACATATTCTGACACTTTAAATTAAATATGAAAAACAACTTATTTTATATAAATAGAAAAAAATTGTTTTTGAAACTGAAAGAAAGTCTTTTTCTGAGTCTAATTTTGGAATCAGAAAATAGGTTTGTTAAAATTTTTTATTCTGAAATATTGTATACTTTGTCTTTCCCTATTCTTTATTAAAATTTATTCTTCATATCAAGTTGCATGTCTGATACATATGTCATACTTTTAAAATAAAAGGAAACTATTGTAAGTTAACAGTTAAAATTGGTTGAGCCTGTTTAAAAGACTAGTTAGCAATGAAAACCCTGAATCTCTTCTAATATTTTATTTCACTTTTTCACATCTTCCACATATATGAGAAAGATTCATTTTATGTTTGAACTTTAGTCTATCTGAATAAAACTGTATTTCATTTATCCACCTGCACCTTTATGATTGCTTGTTAAAAGATAACCTTTCATTCAAGCATGTGATTTTTTCTTCTATTATATGCCATGAATAATGAAATTCATGCGTTCAAAGTGGGACAGTTTCTAAATGTTACTCTAGAAGGTGGAACCTCAGTGACAGTCTTCCCTCCAGACCTTTCTTTCATTTCCATCAGTGCTTGCTTAAGTAAAGCTCTGAATGGGAGGGCATTGAAGAGGGAACACGATTTGGACAGGCAGACTTTAAGGTGGCTCCCATGATCCCCATGTGCTCATGTCCACACATTCATGTGAGCAGGACCTGTGGCTGACTTCAAAACTATAAAATTCCACAAAGGTGACAACATTTTATTCCTATTATTATATTATGTTATATAAGACTTTTGCTAACTGACTCAGTCTGGAGACTCTGTCACTCCACTTTCTGTCTTTTAAGAAGCAAACTGGCAAGAATCTTTCAGACATAAAGAACTGATTGAAGCCGTCAACCATGTGAGCAGGGAAGTGGATGCTTCCCAAGTGGAGCCTCTAGATGAAATCCTAGCCCTGGCTGATGCTTTACAGCTTTGTGAAACACTGCGCAAAGAACAGGCTAATTTGTGCCTGGACTAAAGGTCCTCAGAAAGTATAAGATAATACATGTGTGTTGTTTTCAGTGGCCAAGTTTGTGGCGAACATTGTACACAAGAGAGAATACTACTAATACATAGGACTTGGTCTCTCAAAAAAGTTTCTGTTTTATTTGTTGACATCACCATGATAATCATCCAAACAGATATAGTTAAGTACCTTAAGAGGCTTTGAAAATTGAGAGAAAAAATAAAGTTCAGTTAATAGGACATTACTAGCTCACAGTTCTAGTGGAATGAGTCCTAGGATATTAATTATACTCTAGAAGAAATAAGTTGTTCCACACATTTTATAAGGAGTGATAATTTTATCATTTCCAAATTTTCTTCTACATTTTTCCTTGGCCCTTCCATTGGCCCTCACACAACTTCAAGTTGAGTATAGTAACTAACTGATAATGAAACGATCATTCATTTTAGTGACAACAAATTATTTTGTCAACTTGGTCTATAAATGTGGCGTTTACTAATTTTCTAATATATTTTTATATTAGAATAAAGTTTATGTTTTATGAGACAGTATCTTATGGTAAAACAAAGTAGCCTATAGAATTTATATACTTAAAGCTAAGACATTAGCAAATATTTCAATCTGAAAATTTATAATATAAGGACTTATAAATTCCCTATTGCTACAAAAATCAATAATAAGTTGTTTTATATTAGTCTAGGTCCCTCCATTTATTTTCTGAAAATAGCACAGTCTTTGAATATTAGTGTTTTTCTCCTGTTCTTGCAGTGAAAAAAAAATCGCTTTAATTAATTAAAACATGGAAATTGTAATCATATATCAGCAATTATTTTATTAATTCTGTTAGGAAGTCACTGGTGTTTGCCTGTGTTTTGAGAAGAGCAATATTTTTGTTCTTGTAGAGAATTAGTCATTAACATTGCTTTGTAGTACAATAAATTGATTCTCTGTAATACTAGTATCTACTCAACTATAAAAAATAGACTTGTAATTTGAAAAGCACAATTTTAACTGAATTTCAAGGCTTTGAAAAAAGTGCTTTTAATAACATTTTGTTTCTTGTTTCCAGTCTGAGGACAGAAGCTGAATGCCATATGACGTAGCCATTGATATCTGTAGAATAAGCAAATGCAAACAATGACCTTGATTCCAAGAATAAGTATGGACGTTTCACAATGCAGAGATACTGGGTAATTATCTCTGATTTTACTGTTGTAGAAAACATTAATTATTTAATGAGTTTGAAGTGCTTAAGTGGTTTGCTTCTGACTTAAAAAAAATGAACTCTTCAGTAATTAACAGTCAGGCTTAGCTGAATTCAAGAAAAAGAAAATGATTTATCAAAACTATGTTGACAAATATAGTTATGTCTTCTGAAAAGACAGAAGTGGAGTAAAAAAAATCATTCAAATCCTAGATTCTATGATATTTGGGGTAAAAAAAAATCAATAGGACAGGTAAGGATGATGAGATCTTTCAAAAAGATTTGTCTTTGGCAGACTAAGTAGCATGTTACTCTCATTTTAAAAATAAAATATAAAATGTAAGCCAATATTTTCCTACTTTAGAAAACAAATGTGAAGGTATTCTATATCAAACTAGATAACTCTTGGATAAACTCTCTGCTCTATATGAAGCACATTTAAAGAAACTGCCTAATCTGAATAGTAGAGGGCTCCAAAGACAGAGTGCATAAAATGAGGTAGCATACATTTTTATAAATAAACTTCATTATAAGATAAACAAAATGGTGGCAAATGGAAAACCGTCTTCTAATATGTTCTTTCTTTACTTAAAATTATTTAATAACAGGAGGACATCTGGGTCTGAGTCTTACAAACTACTGCAGCAGCATATGACAAAATAAACCTACATCATAAAAACAGGTTACTGATAAGTATTTTACATTCCAAAAAAATGAAAAAAATGTTTGTCTTTCAAACAAAAGAATAAAAAGAAATCATTCAACCCATGGTGTTATAGCTTACAAGAGATAATGTCGCTAAATATCACTTAGAAGAATATTGTGTAATAAAATAAATCACCCACCCCTCCCCGCCCCTCCACCATACACAAAGGAAAGATAATATTCTGGATGACAAAGACCAAGAAGCAAATAAAATATCTATAAAGTTCAAAAAAGTCAGTTGAAGTAGATTCTTCAAATTTCAACCTCACTTCCAATGGCAATAGAGAATCTCTCTATGGCATAACTATGATTCTTTGCAAAATACTCATTTTTAAGAAACACAAAAAAGACTTGTTCTTTAAATAAAAGCCAAAAAGCAAGCAGGACTGAAAAAAATTAAACCACACAAATATAAAATAGATGAAATGGAATAATGTACTGAAAGTCCCAAATAACCTTTCTTCCTTTTTAAATGAGTTATCAATAATGTGTAATAAAAGTCAAACATTTTACACTACCTTGATCTATGTTTATATGCCCTTATCTAGGAGTTAATTTTGGAAACTCTGTTTATCTGCAATTATCAGGAAGATAATGTTGGCTGAAAATATTATTTCATTCATAATATTTTTATGTCAATATAAATTATTTAAATTGAATTTCCAAAACAAAGATGTTTTCAAGGAGCAAAAATTATAAATTATTATGTTACCCCTTCAGTATACTGTGTGTCTCCTGAAAACTTCTAAGACAATGAATCTTTCTTTTTTCTAATCTCAGCAGAATGTTTATCAGGTTCAGTTTTATCCTATTTCTGATCAAATAAGCTCCAAATCCATTAAAAAAGGAACATCATTATAATGAATGGTACATTACACTGAAAGCATTTGAGAATCTTAGGTAATGGTCAAGAATAACACTACCTTTAAAAAATCTATTTAGAATGAAAATCATTGTCACAAGTTATTCAGTATAGTAAATGGTTTCCCTTCCCAGCCTTCTTTATATCTTTCTAAAGTTAAAAATAAAAAGACAGCCAAACTTTGACGGAGTGTCTTAGCACAAATACAAGGAGGACATAACCCCAACTAGTTGCCACTAGAATGTGGTGTGACCTGTAAGTGTTCTAAATTTTCTCTTCTCACAGGGAGCCCGAATTCTATAGACCGAGAAGACAGAATATTTGCTTCATGTTCTACTCCTATACATTTTAAACGAGATCTGAACCACCTTCCAAAAGCAAGTCATTTTTGTCCCAGTTACAATTCTACCTGCTATTCAGGGCTGGAACCTGGGAAAAGTGGGCAGGGCTGTGTGATACAATGTAACTTATAGATTATCACTTACTGAGCTAAATATAGTTGGAGAGAAGGTTCTTCATGTGACACCTTTCAAACCAGCCCTTGTTCTTCTACGCCCAGGCCAACTTGTGCTTTTAACTTTGCCAAATTTCAGGTCTCATCAGGCCTGATGCTCTGTCAGCCCTCTGTGTACTTTCACAACTGCTCTTCTCACAGTATCTGCTAATGGTAATGCCCCAGCAATGCTGCATGCCTCTCCTTTCTGTCCATCTCTCTGTCTCTTTGTTTCTCTCTTAGACTTTTCTGCCCATCAGACTTATATAAAAATTACTTTTAAGAAAATTATACTGTTTAATCCACAAATATACAGTTGTATTTGTTCAAGCATTGCACTAATGAACTATTTTTTTTTTTTTTTATACTTTAAGTTCTAGGGTACATGTGGATAACGTGCAGGGTTGTTACATATGTATACTTGTGCCATGCTGGTGTGCTGCACCCATCAACTCATCATTTACATCAGGTATAACTCCCAGTGCAATCCCTCCCCCCTCCCCCCGCCATGATAGGCCCCGGTGTAGCACATGCATACCAGGCTTTTGCCATCCAGCAGCAGGGATGCTTTTCTTCTAATCCAAACATACTGCAATCAATTAACTTTAGAAGGAAAACAATAAAACAGATTCAAATGACCCTCAAATACTAGACTTTTAGCCTGAGGCCAAAAAATATACAAAATGTTTAATTTCTTGTTTTTCCTACACACTGTACTCTCATCAAATAAATTCCTCTTTCATGCTGTATTAACGTACCATAGGAAACCAAAGAAATTTCACCAAAAATGGACTTATTTGACATATTTCAAGACTGCTATTGAGAGGGCTTACAGGCACGAATCGCACAGAAAAGCTGCCTTTTGTGGAGAAGACTTGCATCTGCAGGAAAAAAAAAAAAGTACATTAGTGAAATAAGCAACCAGGTGTTCTTTGAGCCCCCCTCCCTTTTTCAAGATCTATGAAACATTAAGTACACTACAAACTACTACCAGTTCTTTCTGAGGGCAGCTCCAAAATTATCTGATATATATTCATCTGTATAACAAGGGAGTGCTTGCTTGACATGCTTTCCTCCCTTCACTCTCCCATAAGCTGTGATGCTACCTCCCACAGAGCCCAGAGACACTTGGTGACAGGCCATGGTTCTGTGTGCTCACTCGTTTTCTCTGAAAATCATTTATTGCATCTCAAAAGAATTGTCTGTATTCCCCATCTTTGCCCTACACCATGAAGAAGGGTAAAGAAGCCCTCGTACTGCATTGGATTATTGGGTAGTCATTCTCCTGTGATTGCCCCATGCTGTGCATATTAAAACAAATTTGGTATGCCTTTCTCCTATTAATCTGCCTTTGTCAGCTGACTTTGTCGAACCTTCAGGGGGTGAAGGGAAAATTTTCCCTCTGCCACTAGACTACTTATTCAGGAAATTGGAAGCTCAAATTAAAAAAAATTACCAATATAAAGATGCCGGTTGCATGAATATAATTTCTAATAAATACTTAGTTACCTAATTCTTAATTTATGAGCTAGATAATTCTAATCTTGAAAATTAATTCAGTTTCTTTTCTCTTGGGCAACACTTTTATAAACAAATGGTCACACATGTTTATTTGAATAAATTCAATTAAAATATTGAATTCTTACCATTTAAAGTATTTTGCATTTTAAAAATCGATGAAAAGGCTTGCTTTTTCCTAAAATTTCTAAATTTTCTATATATTCATAGAAGTATAAGAAAAACATAACTTTGATATGATCTTGTGCAATCAATAATGAATTCTTGTTTCTAATTAGAAATGTATTATCTACCTTTGATTTGAATTGTAGAGAACAATAAATAGTTACACATAACAAGATCTGCAGCTCTTCACTGCTGTGTGGTACTAATTAAAGCTGACACATTGTAGCATTGACCTGAAAACCTACTATCTGTGGATCATGAACAATGAGTATTGCAAGGAAAATGCCTTTCTAGTATTCATGAGAATTCATCATCGTATCTACTCAACTCTTTGTTGACTGTCACCTTCACTTGCTTAATATATATACTGGGTTTGCCTTAATCTACACCTGCTTGGTATAATATATATCTTCTTGAAAGCAAACCAAATATTGTAAAATGTAAAGTAAAATTTATCATAGATTTCTAATGGTATATATGAAAAAGCACAGAATCAGTGAAAACATCTATTGATACATAAGCACAAATCATATGGATGCTTATTTGAATTTGAATTGGGTGGGAAGGTAACGGCAATAGGGATTATTAAGAATGGTATAAAGAGAGCATCCATGTTTGCAGTCTTTCCCTGCATGACTAAGAAACCACCAAATTTTGTTTGCAATGTGGCTGCAAAGAAGTAAAATATTTTTAGTCATAATTTATTCATTTATTTTTATTTCTCAACTTATAACCAAAACATCCAGCTGCTGTCACTCTTTTATTGTTCTTCTTCCAATTTTAGCCTCCATCTAATTTCCACAAGCCTGCTAAACACAATCAGTAAAAAAAAAGTTGAATGTAATACAAACAAGATTACGTTCAACTTCTCAGAAATCATGCAAACAAAGTTGAGAGAAAATCCCCATTCTCCTAAAATTTTATACCTTGCAAAATTACCCTTGAAATTTTGAATTTATAATTTATTTATTTTTATTTCTCAACTTATAACCAAAACATCCAGTTGCTGTCACTCTTTTTTTGTTCTTCATCCAATTTTAGCCTCCATCTAATTTCCCATTAAACACAATCAGTAAAAAAAGTTGAATGTAATACAAACAAGATTACATTCAACTTCTCAGAAATCATGCAAACAAAGTAGAGAGAAAACCCCCATTCTCCTAAAATTTTATACCTTGTAAAATTACCCTTCAAATTTGGAAGGTAATTTTGAAGCCCACTAAACATCATCAGCAAAAAAGTTGAATGTAAAACAAACAAGATTAGATTCAACTTCTCAGAAATCATGCAAACAAAGTTGAGAGAAAACCCCCATTCTCCTAAAATTCAATGTTTACTCAAATTGTGATGGGTAATTTTGCAAGGTATAAAATTTTAGGAGAATGGGGGTTTTCTCTCAACGTTTCATGATTTCTGAGAAGCTGAATATTATCTTGTTTCTATTACTTTCAACATTCAATATTTTTTCCTTTTTTCCTTGTAGCACTGAATTAATTTTATTTCAAATGTTCTTTTTTTATCTTTTTAATATATTTTATTTTTATAGCACTTTTAGGTCTACAGCAAAATCGAATGAAAAGTACAGAAATTTCCCATATACCCCCTTGTTCCCCTACATTCACAACTTTCCCCATTATTAACATCCCCAAAAGAGTGGTACATAAACACCATCACCTAGAGTCAAGTATCCTTTACATTCGAGTTCACTTTTGGCATTGTACATTCTATGGATTTGGACAAATGTATGACGTGTATCCACCATTACGATATTATAAAGCATAGTTCAATTGCTCTAAAAACCCTCTGTGGACATTCCATTTATCTGTCCCTCCCCTCCCTAGCAAACACTGATCTTTTTACTGTATCCAGTAAAAAGATTTTGTCTTATCTAGATTGTTAAATAGTTGTAATCTGCAATAGGTAGGCTTTCAGATTGACTTCTTTTAATTAGTAATATATATTTCAATTTTCATCATGTCTCTTTAAGGCTTGAGAGTTCACTTCTTTTTAGTACTGAATAATATTCCATTGTCTAGAAGTATCATTTATTCATTCACCTACTGAAGGACATCTTTGTGATGTATATTTATTTTTATTCATGGTTGCATTCAATTTGCTAATATTGTTTTGAGAATTTTTATCTATGGTTATGAAAGATATTGGTATGTGGTTTTCTTGTAATGTCTTTTCTGATTTTGGTATGAGAGTGATGCTGGCCACATTGAGTGAGTTAGGAAGTACACCCACTGCTTCTTTATTCTGGAAGAAACTATAGAGGATTAAGATTATTTCTTTTATAAATTTTGGTGCATATTATCAATGAAACTTTCTGGACCCATTGCTTTCTGTTTGGAATAATATATACTTTTTTACTTCGGTAATTCATAAATGCCTATTCATAAATGCCTATTATGCATTTTAAAACTTTTTTTAGGGATTGCCATAGATAGATTTGCAATATACATTTACAACATATCCAAGTCCACTTTCAAACTACACTATATTGCTTCATGGGTTCTGTGAGTACCTTATAATAATAATAATAATCATCATCATCATCATCCTAATTCCCTTCTTTTGTCCCTTGTATCATTACTGTGATTTTTTTAACACACATACATACACACACACACACACACACATACACATTACATATAAAATGTATAATGGAATTCAATGTTTTCATTATTATTTTGAACAAACTGTTATTTGTTAGATTAATTAAAAATAAGAAAAATTAAAATTTTCACTTTACCTTCACTTATTCCTTCTCTGTTGCCTTTTCTCTCTTCATGTAGATCTGAGTTTTTTACCTGTATCATTTACTCTCTAAAAAAAATTATTTTAAGATTTTTGGCAAGGCAGTAGCAAAAAATTTTCTAAACTTATGTTTGTCTGAGAAATAATATTTCTCCTACATTTTTGAAGGACAATTTTGCAAGGTATAAAATTTTAGGAGAATGGGGGTTTTCTCTCAACTTTGTATGCATGATTTCTGAGAAGTTGAATGTAATCTTGTTTGTGCTCCATTATAGGTAATGTGTTTTATCCGACAGGATTCTTTCAAAATTATTTTTCAATTTTGGATTTTCTGTGGTTTGATATTGATATGCCTCGGTGTAAATTATTATTTTGGCATTTATCCTATTTGATGTTCTCTGAGCTTCTTGGATCCATAGTTTGGTGTCCGATATTAGTTTGGGAAAATGTTTACTCGTTATTGCTTCAAATCTTTCTCTTTTTTGTCTTTTTCTTCTCTTTCTGGTATTCTTATTATGCATATGCTACATATTTTGTAGCTGTCTTACAATCCTTAGATATTCTCTGTTCTTTTTACAATCTTTTTTCTTTTTGTTTTTCAAGTTTTGTACGTTTCTAATGAGACATCCTCAAGCTCAGATTCTTTTCTTAGCCATGTCTTGTCTACTAGTAAACACTCAAAGGCCTTCTTCATTTCTGTTGCAGTGGTTTTTTATCTCTGGCATTTCTTTTTGCTTTTTTCTTTGAATTTTCCTGTCTGTTTTACATTGTTCAAGTGTCTTTACATGCTGTCTACTCTATCCACTTGAACCCTTAACATTTTGATCATAATTGTCTTAAACTCTTGGTCTGATAATTTTAACATTCTTGTCATGTAAACTTCTGATACTTGCTCTGTCTCTTCAAACTATGTGTGTGTGTGTGTGTGTGTGTGTGTGTGTGTGTTTTGCCTTTTAGTATGTGTTTTATTTTTTAATTTTTTGAGAGCCAGACATGATTTATTGAGAAAAAGAAACTATTACCAATAGGCTTTAGTAATGTGGTAGTTAGATGTGGAAGATGAGGAAGCATTATGTAGTCCCATGATTAGGTCTCAGTCTTTTGGTGATCCTGTACCTTTAGACTGTGAACTTCACAAGTACTTATCAATATCATCAATTCCCCACCCGTTAGGTAAGTCAGGATGGGTAGAGTATGTTGGAGTTTGGTATTTCCCTTCCCCTGTCAGAGAAGGGAAAATCCCAACAAGTTAGGCTCTGATTAACTACCTTATCTAAGGGCAGATCATATTAAGAGCAGGATGACTTGTACTCAAAATGTTTCCTTTTCCCCTTTTACTTGATGGAAGCCCCAAGGGATTTTTCTCTGATATTCATGGTAAGAACCTAGTAGAGCTCCAGGAGGTGAAAATCAACACAAGTATGGAACCATTCAATGACTAGTCTTCTTGGCATTTTTAATTCTCATTGTTGTCCACATTGAGCCTCCAGTAATTCATCTGGTACAGTTTGGTTGTCCCTATTCTGGCATTAGTTTTCGTGAACATTTCTACTCCTAAAGTTTTGATTCTCCGTACCCACCTGTGGATCTCTCCAATTTTGAGGGCAGTGATTTGCTCTATGATTTTATTTTTCTGACAGATTTAAAAAGAGGTGTTAATGTTTCCATTTGTTCAGCATTTTATTTGTTGTTAGGACAGAGTGACAACTTCAAAGCTTCTGATGTATTGGACTGAAAATCAACAATCAATCAGTCACATGTTAACCTTTTTTAATCTTGCCTATTTATAAAGTATGAATCTTTTAAGTGTTTTTATTCACAATTAGTAAATGGTCTATTTGTTGTTGTCTGATCAAGTTTAAGTCCCCCTCCTCTCTTAGGCAGTAAAATATCCATTCTTCTGTATAAAAGGAGGAAGTTAAGTGATTGTAGATATATTTTTGTTACATCTGAATGTACTTTTCTTAATACCTTGATTATTTATAAAATATTTTGCTATGCCTCATAAATATTCCCAGTATAAAAATAAATTGAGAATTTTAGACCAATATCCCTGATGAACATCGATGCAAAAATCCTCAATAAAATACTGGCAAACCAGATCCAGCAGCACATCAAAAAGCTTATCCACCATGATCAAGTGGGCTTCATCCCTGGGATGCAAGGCTGGTTCAACATACGCGAATCAATAAACGTAATCCAGCATATAAACAGAACCAAAGACAAAAACCACATGATTATCTCAATAGATGCAGAAAAGGCCTTTGACAAAATTCAACAGCCCTTCATGCTAAAAACTCTCAATAAATTCGGTATTGATGGAACGTATCTCAAAATCATAAGAGCTATTTATGACAAACCCACAGCCAATATCATACTGAATGGGCAAAAACTGGAAAAATTCCCTTTGAAAACTGGCACAAGACAGGGATGCCCTCTCTCACCACTCCTATTCAACATAGTGTTGGAAGTTCTGGCTAGGGCAATCAGGCAAGAGAAAGAAATCAAGGGTATTCAGCTAGGAAAAGAAGAAGTCAAATTGTCCCTCTTTGCAGATGACCTGATTGTATATTTAGAAAACCCCATTGTCTCAGCCCAAAATCTCCTTAAGCTGATAAGCAACTTCAGCAAAGTCTCAGGATACAAAATTAATGTGCAAAAATCACAAGCATTCTTATACACCAGTAACAGACAAACACAGAGCCAAATCATGAATGAACTTCCATTCACAATTGCTTCAAAGAGAATAAAATACCTAGGAATCCAACTTACAAGGGATGTAAAGGACCTCTTCAAGGAGAACTACAAACCACTGCTCAGTGAAATAAAAGAGGACACAAACTAATGGAAGAACATACCATGCTCATGGATAGGAAGAATCAATATTGTGAAAATGGCCATACTGCCCAAGGTTATTTATAGATTCAATGCCATCCCCATCAAGCTACCAATGAGTTTCTTCACAGAATTGGAAAAAACTGCTTTAAAGTTCATATGGAACCAAAAAAGAGCCCGCATCTCCAAGACAATCCTAAGTCAAAAGAACAAAGCTGGAGGCATCATGCTACCTGACTTCAAACTATACTACAAGGCTACAGTAACCAAAACAGCATGGTACTGGTACCAAAACAGAGATATAGACCAATGGAACAGAACAGAGGCCTCAGAAATAATACCACACATCTACAGCCATCTGATCTTTGACAAACCTGAGAGAAACAAGAAATGGGGAAAGGATTCCCTATTTAATAAATGGTGCTGGGAAAATTGGCTAGCCATAAGTAGAAAGCTGAGACTGGATACTTTCCTTACTCCTTATACGAAAATTAATTCAAGATGGATTAGAGACTTAAATGTTAGACCTAATACCATAAAAACCCTAGAAGAAAACCTAGGTAGTACCATTCAGGACATAGGCATGGGCAAGGACTTCATGTCTAAAACACCAAAAGCAATGGCAAAAGCCAAAATTGACAAATGGGATCTCATTAAACTAAAGAGCTTCTGCACAGCAAAAGAAACTACCATCAGAGTGAACAGGCAACCTACAGAATGGGAGAAAATTTTTGCAATCTACTCATCAGACAAAGGGCTAATATCCAGAACCTACAAAGAACTCAAACAAATTTACAAGAAAAAAACAAACAACCCCATCAAAAAGTGGGCAAAGAATATGAATAGACATTTCTCAAAAGAGGACATTCATACAGCCAACAGACATATGAAAAAATGCTCATCATCACTGGCCATCAGAGAAATGCAAATCAAAACCACAATGAGATACCATCTCACACCAGTTAGAATGGCAATCATTAAAAAGTCAGAAAACAACAGGTGCTGGAGAGGATATGGAGAAACAGAAACACTTTTACACTGTTGGTGGGATTGTAAACTAGTTCAACCATTATGGAAAACAGTATGGTGATTCCTCAAGGATCTACAACTAGAAATACCATTTGACCCAGCCATCCCATTACTGGGGATATACCCAAAGGATTATAAATCATGCTGCTCTAAAGACACATGCACATGTATGTTCACTGCGGCACTATTCACAATAGCAAAGACTTAGAATCAATCCAAATGTCCATCAGTGACAGACTGGATTAAGAAAATGTGGTACATATACACCATGGAATACTATGCAGCCATAAAAAAGGATGAGTTTGTGTCCTTTGTAGGGACATGGATGCAGCTGGAAACCATCATTCTCAGCAAACTGTCACAAGAACAGAAAAACAAACACCGCATGTTCTCACTCATAGGTGGGAACTGAACAATGAGATCACTTGGAGTCAGGAAGGGGAACATCACACACTGGGGCCTATCATGGGGAGGGGGCGGGGGGATGGATTGCATTGGGAGTTATACCTGATGTAAATGACGAGTTGATGGGTGCTGACGAGTTGATGGGTGCAGCACACCAACATGGCACAAGTATACATATGTAGCAAACCTGCATGTTATGCACATGTACCCTAGAACTTAAAGTATAATTAAAAAATAAATTAAAAATAAATAAATAAATTAATTAATAAATAAATAAATTGGCTTCTGGAATTTTTTTTTTTTTTTTTTTTGGATTAAGTCCAAGACAAAGGTAGAGACAGTTCCTGGGTAAGGGCAGTTTTCTTTTATGTAGTACATTTGTTCAGACGTCAGGTACAGAAAACAAATTTAATTGATTGATGTAGTGAGATTCAGGGTAACTGATTTTGAAAGAAAGTCAATATGATAATTTCATAATATTCTGTACAGGTTAGTACACAATTATTTTTATATTAAATATCAATATGCCATTTTTCTCTAATTTTCTTGATTTATTTAAAATATTTCTGAATATTAAAGAAAAAAGTACTTCTTTAGATTTTCCTTTTTTTTAATTAATCACATTGTTCAAATAAATTTTTGTAGTTTATTTGAATCCTCACTTGTACAAGATGATACAAGATGATATAACCAGTCTTTGTTGCTATTCGAGTAAATCTGAATTATTATTTATCTTTCTTTTAGAGTCTTCTAACACCTCATATGTTATAGCAATTTTCTTGCTATTTTTGTTTCAATATACATGTCTACAGATTTATTTTGTGTGATATTTGAAGTGAGTAAAATGGGTTGAATTTGCAGCCCTAAAAATATATTTGCTGTTAGTATGTATTATGATTGAAATTCTTTATTTGCAAACAAAGAGCATTTGCTCATGGTATGTTATAAAGTAGAATATGGGGACAGAAGAGATAAAATACATAATCACAATTATATTTAATAAAGTATTATTAAATGGAAATAAGAAGGATATACCCAAGAGTATAGTAATATTTTGGAATTGACTTTTTAAAAATGATTTAAAGAAAGGATGCATTATGTGTAATGCTGTTTACAGTGGAGGGTGTCCAGGTTCTCGGTCCCTTGAACAAAAATTAGACAAAATGCACAAACAAATCAAGAAAGGAATGAAGGGTTTTATTGAAAATGAAAGTACAGGCCGGGTGTGGTGGCTCACGCCTGTAATCTCAACACTTTTGGAGGCCGACACAGGAGGATCACCTGAGGTCACGAGTTCAAGACTAGCCTGGCCAACATGGCAAAACCCCATCTCTACAAAAATACAAAAATTAGCCAGGCATGGTGGTATGTGATTGTAATATCAGCTACTCAGGAGGCTGAGGCGGGAGAATCACTTGAACCCTGAAGGCAGATGTTGCAGTGAGCCCAGATCATGCCATTGCACTCCAGCCTGGGTGACAGAGTGAGACTCTGTCTCAAAAAAAAAAAAAAAAAAATTAAAAGAAAATGAAAGTACACTCCACAGTGTGGGAGCAGGCATAAGCATAGGGGCTCAAAGGTCCTGTTACAGAGTTTTTGTGAGTCTAAATACCCTCTACTTGGGGTATGCCCTATGTCAATGAAGAGAAAAGTAAAGTTACAAAGGCATTTATGGCGTATGCCTTATGGAGAAGATATTTCCTGTTACAGCTGAAGTGTGAATCGGCCTTATGTTCCCTGCCTCCAGACCCTATTTTCCTACCTTATATCTCCCCAAGGGATGCAATTCCCATAAATCTTTATGGGAGGCAGACGAACTAATGGTCCTTTTTTCTGTAACTGCTTCATGCTGTTTTGAGGAGTAGTCCCTACCTATCTGGGATTACAGAACTCTCACCCTGTTCTGTCTAGTGGAGGCAGGGTAACTTTTTGATGGCCACGGGCAGTGTCTTCACCTGGAACTGGCTGGAACCTTTGTTGCATGATCTGCTGAAGCTTGATGGTTTCTAGGAGAAAGGAAATGAATTTAGTTAAAATATGTAATGCGTACTTCAGGGGATGGATACCTATGCTGTCAGAAATGTTTGTTTTAGAGATTTGCAGGATAAAAAAAAACCTGGTCTATCCTAGAATCTATGTATTTATTTAAAGTCTTAGCATGAGCTATTGCATTTTGGTTTGGTTTGATTTGTTGGGGCCTAGTGCATGAGTCTAGTCCAAAACAATGGCCTTGCAGAATTTTGTTTAAAAAAGTCCCCCTTTTTGGTCAAGTCCTCACTTAGGTGAGAGCGTGACCAAAACCTAACGCCTTAACGCCACTATCAGTTACCATAATTTTGGATTTCCAGTCTCAGCACCTCACTTACGCTTTATGGTGTCTTTGTGGTTACACATTTCTTTCAGCTCCTGTTATTCTAGTTGAAGAGAGACCATATGGCATTCTAGAGAGAGCTGCATGCAAACATTTAAAACCTTTGAGAGAATACAGAACACCAGGGAGACTATTATCATAACTATTGGGAGGATAATACCAAGAGTTCAGAGTATGCTCCTTACCCGAGGTCTCCATAAACCAGACTTCATAAAATCAAATAGATTAAATAATGAGCTAGATAAAGAGTTTACTCACTTGACTAAGCAGTTTCTTCATCAATCCCCTACCATGGAATCTCTATAGTCTTTATTTGATGTGTCTCCCCATAGGCCACAAGTGTCAGAAGCTGGACAGATACTTCTCTCTTCAGCCAATTCTCTCATTTAGCATAACTTACATAAGAGAATTTAAAGTTTGTTGTTAACTGTAGCCTTTACAGTAGAATTTGCTATAGAGCCTATCATGAGGGATACATTTCTAATGATTGCTTCTTTTACTTTAAACCATGGAAAAAAGACCTAACCAATGATGCCCTTTTAGAAGATTGAAGGCCTTTTGACAATGTTCTCTTTAACCCACGATGTCCGTTAAGAGGAGTGAACCAGTGTTTTTGACTGATTATGAGGCCATATATTAAGGTTTCTTACCTACATTGGGCCTTCATCTTTTATCTATCAAGTATAAGATTATCCATGTATAAGGCTGGCTGCAAACTCCTTCACAAATAAAAGTGCACCCCATTAGTGCACATAACAGACGCCCTTTCCACTTCCATTGTTCATAGAGGCATAGGCATAAAAAAATTTCAAAGATAAGAGTTTCATGACAGTAGAAGTCTTAATCTGTGAACTTGGGAAACACTCTTTACATCAAGGATGCCATCGTCTTCTTGGGAGAAATTTTCCTGTTTAGCTTTACCTCAAGGGTTCCAATGGGTACACAGCTCCAAGAGCATGGAGGAACCCTTCTCAGTTGTGAGATTATGAAACCAAAATTAAAGGTCTTGAAGTTTGATTGTAGTGTTAATGGCAGGGACAATCTTTCTCTGATGTTTCCAGAAGATTCAAATCATAAAAGGCTTTCTTCATTTTGTGAAAATACATTGTAGCATAATAATTTACTGTTATAACATCAGTCCTCTTGCAGGGGAAAGCTTTAATACAACCAGAAAACATTCACTGAAAATAACAATCGAATGAAATCCCTTTATAAAATGTTTAAGTGGCCGACCAGGTGACCAAATGTACCTGAAGCTTTAAGTGTTTTCCCAGGAGTATGGAATCAAGCATTGGTTATAAACGGCTTTAAACAATTTAATAGTGAGTTTAATGTGAAAGTATTGATATTTCATTAATTTTTTGTTTTACTTGTGTTAGTAACTTTACACAAGGAAATTTTGTTATTTCTGTGGTTTACAATAACTTGACATAATAATTATAATTATGATTTATAGCATATATTTAGACATTAGAATTTTAGAAATCCCATACAATTTTGAAATATATGTAGTATTATTCACAAAAATATAACCTAAAGAAGATAGAGCATCATTTTGGCAATCCCAAGTACCTAAACATGTCAAATAATCCTATTTACCTCTCTGTTCTGGACACTTCAGGGGCCCTCTGAGGTACTGGAAAAGCCAGGTGCCAGAGAAGTCAATTTTGAAACTGAAGTTTGATTTTGGGAATGCCAGATTTCCATAAGTTATTTATTTTGCCAAAATGATGACTCGGAAACTTTAAAGAACAAACACCTTTTATAACCATTTGAATTTAGTCAACATGTTCACACAGAGAACCGCTTCTGCAAGATTAATTTCCACAATTTTCCACCACTTCTTTGAACCTTCAGCTTTCCCTATCTAACTTAAAACAACCCTTTATTGCTAGGGAAATTTTACATTTCCATGCCTTCTTATAATCTTTTACTAAAAAAAAAAAAAAAAAAAAAATACAGTTTTTACACACCTTGCATGCAAATCTAATTCTAGTGGTCTTAATTGCATGTTACACTGGTGAGCCTTAGCAATTTTAACTTTAATGTAAAATTTAGTAAGTTACGTTCTGATAAAGTCTGACTATGTCCAGCATAGCTAGGGTGTGGCCAACTCCAAAGGTCCCCAGGCCTTATCTAGATGGAAAACTGGCAAGTTAAACAATTTTCAAAAGCCGAAGAAGCAGCTTATGACCTTAAAGTATTTAGCAAACCTAACACTTGAACATAATTTAGACTACTTGTTTACATTTTGAAGATAATTTTATTTTACCAATAATTTTGAAAACTGTATTTCCCAAAGATTACTAAAGGTGTGTGAATTAAAGCATTGCAATTCCTATTTTTCTGACAAAATATTTTATTTAGGATGTTATTATTATTAAACCAATTAATTAAAACTTTGCAGAAGAGATAAACAGTGGTTTTTACTTTATATTTAACCAGTTTGAACAGAGAGAAAGAGGCCAGAGACAGACTGGTAAGAAATTCTTACCCTTTTGCTGGCATTCTAGGCTCCTGGGTTCTCTCTCCCTAAGCAGCCCTGGCAACCCTGCTGACCCTGCTTTACTGTAGGCAAACAAAAACACTGCCTTGAATTAAGAATATTCATAGATAGTTATGAATTCTGGAGAAACTAGGCAGAGAGAGAAATATGACTCAAATTCCATTTGTGAGAGTACACTCAACACACTTAAACTATCAGGAAGCCTAAAATCCAAAAAGTTAGTGTAAGAATAAAAAGCTGGTGTGCTCCATTCATTCCTGCAGGCCTGACAAAGGTAGCTTAGGAATTCCAGATAAATTGAACGCATGATGACTTGCTGGAAATGCATAGTAACACAGAACTGAATAAAAGCCTTCCATTAGGAACTAAAAAAAAAAAAAAAAATCATGATTTTATATATAGAGATACACAAGCAAAGCCAGAGGAGAATAAACAGCAAATAAGTGAAACTAGAAGCAAAAACAAATAAACAAAAACCAATCCTAAATTTTCATACTCAATTTACCCTGGAAGCTGCACTGTTACCTAGGGCCCCCCCAAAAAACACATAATGAATATTTTATTCCTGATACACAATTCAATACCCTTAAGTTCACTAATACCATTATACACTCTGTGCAATAAAGAAATCCATGTTAGGCACATGACCAATAAGTAATTTAGCACTATCCACACAAAACAGTAAACATAGTGTGAAGCAATGCAAGCATGTATGTGAAATTTAGCTTTACGCTAAATTTAGCTTCATGCTTAACTATATTAAAATACAACTGCCAAACTGACAATACAATTTTTACAATACTTCTTGTTTTACTTTAATCAAGACTAAGAGCTTTAACTATGAAAATGTTAATTAGCCAAATGTCTGCAATTCTCTATCAGGTTTTAAAGAATATTTTATTATTTAAGATTTCCCCACATTTTTCTCCCCTACTTAATCATTCCTCACTACATTGTTTTATAAACAACCTTTTCAAATCTGTAATTTGAACTAACTCTTGGATAACTTTTGAATTGGACAAAATTATTCTTTTTTTTTCACTAATAACATAACCCTTTCTGGCACATTTTTTATACAGAATTACATGTTAGCTAAAATTTTTATCCTTAGTAACTTAAAACTTTAGTAAGGACCTAAAAAGCAAAAAATACTGAACTATTAGATACGGGCATTTGTAAACAAGAATAATTCAAAAATTTTAGAAACATATTTCCCCATATTGTTACTGGGGGGTCCTTGTTCCCAGAGCTCCCAAGATGGTGCAGGGTGCTTCCAAAATGGCGGCAGGCCACTTCCAAGAGGGTGGCAAGCCTCGTGTTCTCTGACCTGCACTTCTTGACCTCATGGATTCCAAGGAATGGAATCTTGGGCCATGTGGTGAGTGTTATAGCTCTATTAGAAGCTGTGGGTCACGGAAGAGAACTGTGGAACCCAGTGACTAGTGCTCAGCTCGATTAGGATGAACTCAGGCACTTAGCCATGCAGGAACAATGGCAAGCCTTTAGCCCAATCGGGAGTGTCAATGGGCACCTCGCTGGAACAGGAGCACAGTGGACACTCTGCCAGATCCAGAGGGATAGAAGTCTGCAGTGGGTCTGCGACAGGGGCAAACAGCAATGGTGGACAGAGAGCGAAAGCTCAGATCGAGCCGTGACAAAACATGGACAAGAAGAGTGCAGTTGCAAGATTTAATAGAGTGAAATAGTGAAAACAGAGCTCCCATACAAAGGGAGGGGACCCAAAGAGGGTAGCCGTTGCCAGCTCAAATACCTGGGGTTTATATCCCGATCATTGTCCCTCCTGCTGTGCTCTCAGGCAACAGATGATTGACTATTTCTTTACCCCCATTGTTGCCTAATTAGCATTTTAGTGAGCTCTCCTTACTATCTGATTGGTCGTGTGTGAGCTAAGTTGAAAGCCCCGTGTGTGTTTAAAGGTAGAAGCGGTCACCTTCCCAGCTAGGTTTAAGGATTCTTAGTTGGCCTAGGAAATCCAGCTAGTCCTGCCTCTCAATGTTACAATACTTCTTATCTGTAAATGACCCATATATTAAATGAGCATTAAAAATAACCTTAAGATTTTAATTAACACAAAAAGTTTACCTATAGCGTTTATCTCATTCACTGTACCTAATTTTTACTTTTAACAAGGGAGACATGAGACATCAATCAACATATGTAAAACAAACATGGGTTTGGTCCAGAAAGGGAGGACAACTCCAGGCGAGTGGGAGGATGGAGGTCTTTCCAATCATAGGTGGGAGACAAACGGTTGCATTCTTTTGAGTTTCTGATTAGCCTTTCCAAAGGAAGCAATCAGATATGCATTTATCTCAGTAAGACTTTGAATAGAATGGAGGCAGGCTCACCCAGGACAGCTCCCATCTTGAATTAACACTGACATTTAAAAATACCTAGCAAAGACAAACATAAAATTTAGATAAAACGTATGCTAACTATTCTGAAGGCATTTCTGCTTTCATTTCACCAATAATTTTAAAGCTAGCTTGCTTAGTAAAGTTATACTTTCAGTCATGTGAAATTGAAAATTGCTTAGACTTATTTACTTAATTTATGAGTACTCTTTTACTTACAAGCCAATTTGGTAGACATGGCATAAAAAAATTAAGTGTACATACAAATAAACACATCTAGACACATACACACATACACATAAATGAAGATCCAATAGCTTGGAACCTTAGCCTGAGATAGTAATACAAGCTTGCCGGTTTTACTTTGCCCCAGTAGACAATCCAAGGAAGGCTGTGAAACAAAATTCCAGGTTAAGCAGTCTCCATTGCAGTTGTAAATCAGTCCTCAGACTCTAAGGAGCATTAGGGCCAAACAGTAACAAAGGAGGGTGTCAAATGCTAATGAGGTCCACTGCTTGGAAGAACAGCATAAAAGCCTATATACATGCAACGTCATCAAACTTTCCAATTAGACAGTCAACTTCAGATTCCAAACACTTTTGGTGCCAAGCAGCATTGCAACTGCGAGAGAAAATTCTAAGGAGGTTTTGATACTAGACCTCAGAACCTCTGCCAAGAGCATACTGTTGGTTTGCAGAACCCACGGAGTGTCCTTTGGGGTCCAAGCTTAGAACTCCAGATGTCTCTGGCCTTAGGAGTGCCCGCCACATGCAGGTTTCCCCTCCAAAGCATACTATGAGATTTTTAAGAACACTCATGAACTGTAATGAGAACTGGATGCCCTGTGAGCCTTTTGTTCCTTAGCCAGTTGAGTACAGCAAGGGAAGGATTTAGCATATGAAAAGAAGGTTTAAGTTGCCTGAAACACGTGTGAGTTTGCTCAGAGCTGCATCCCACGCAGGGATTAGGGACCACGCTCAGAAAAGAATTTTTAAAACTTCCTTACCCTTTCAGAGCAGGGCAATTATTCCCATTTGTTCCCAGGCCTTCAGGCAATACTGGGGAGTGACCCAGCCAATTGCCCTCAATTCCAAGGAGCTACTAGGAAAAAGCTACTGTAAGACTGAAAAAGGAAGAGAGGAAAAAAATAAAAATAATAGACCCAGATTCCTTAAGCCAACTGCGCTGCGCGGTGCTGGTTAGGCTTCTCCACGTGAAAACCCCTTAGTTTCACTGGCCACAGCTAGAAACCTGCAGTTGCTTCAGTGTTTAGGTGCTGCCCTCCAAGGGTGCCAAGTTGGAAAGGAAAGGAGAGAGAAAGAGACAGAGAGAAAGAGAGAGAAAGACCCTGAATGGAGCAGAAAGGAAAGGGAGAAAAATGAATCCCAAACTTAGGACTTACCTGGATGGCTCGCCAAAACATGTTAATGGTGGAGGGTGTCCAGGTTCTTGGCATCTTGAACAAAGAATGGGACAAAACACACAAACAAAACAACAAATGAAGGGTTTTATTGAAAAAGAAAGTACACTCCACAGTGTGGGAGTGGGCCTGAGCATAGGGGCTCAAGGGCCCTGTTACAGAGTTTTTGTGAGTTTAAATACCTTCTACTTGGGGTACGCCTTATCTAAATGAAGGAGATGAAGTAAAGTTACAAAGTCATTTACAGTGTATGCCCTAGGGAGAGGATATTTCCTGTTATAGCTGAAGTGTGAATGGGCCTTATGTTTCCTGCCTCCAGATTCTATTTTCCATCCTCAGTGCCATAATTTCACATTTATAATGCCAGGTATTCGTTTAATTTGTCTGCTGGTATATGGGTTACCTTTTATAATTTCATGTGTTCATTTACTTATTTAAGAGACAGAATCTCTTGAGGTTTGCAGAACCCACGGAGTGTCCTCCTTTGGGGTCCAATCTTAGAGCTCCAGATGTCTCTGTCACCCAGGCTGAAGTACAGTGGCGATGGTACCGGTGGGTCTTTGTTCTTAGAGCTCCCAAGATGGCAGCAAGTGTTTTGTTCTCTGAGCTGAGGTTCTGGGCCTCACGGATTCCAAGGAATGGAACCTTGGGCCATGTGGTGAGTGTTACAGCTCTATGAGAAGCTGTGGGTCATGGAAGAGAACCACAAAACCCAGCGATTAGTGTTCAGCTCAATTAGGACGAACCCTGGCCCTTAGCTGCGCAGGAACAATGGCGAGCCTCTTGCCCAAACAGGAGCGGAAATGGAAGCCTCTCTGGATCAGAAACGCAGTGGACACCCTGCTAGATCCAGAAGGGTGGAAGTCAACAGTGGGTCTGCGATGACGGCGATCAGCAGTGGTGGATGGCCAGTGATAGCTCAGCTCAGGCTGGAACAAACACGGACCAGAAGAGTGTGAAGACATAAGATGTAATAGAGTGAAAACAGAGCTTCCATACAATGGGAGGGGACTTAAAGGGGGTTGCCCATCCAGCTCTAATACCTGGGTTTATATCCCGATCATTGTCCCTCCCCCTGTGCTCTCAGGCGATAAATGATTTCACTATTTCTTTACCTCCTGCTTTTAGCCTAATTGGTACTTTAGTGAGTCCTCTTTAGTACCTCATGGGTCGGGTTTGAGCTGAGTTACAAGCCCTGTTTTTAAAGGTGGGTGTGGCCTCCTTCCCCAGCTAGGCTTGGGAATTCTTAGTTGGCCTAGGAAATCCAGCTAGTCCTGTCTCTCAGCACGGTAGTGGCTCAATGAAGCCTCAACCTCCCAAGCTCAAGTGAGCTTCAGCTCCCAAGCTTCACCTTCCCCAATAGCTATGAGTACAGGTGTATGCCACCATACTGGCTAATTTTTTATTTTTTTAGAGACAGGGTCTCTCTGTGTTACCAGGGTGGTCTCAAACTCCTGGGTTTAAGAGATCCTCCCACCTCAGCCTCCTAAAGTGTTGGGATTACAAGTGTGAGACACTGCATCCAGTCCTTTTACATTAATGCTGAGTTTGTTGTGCTCTCATGTGTAATATTGTACCTCAAAGTTGTAACTTTGAAAGAATTGTGTCATTTCTCCCACTGGATTCTCAAGAGTCTCCTTCCCCTTTCTGCCATGGTGATTTAACTCTGGCAGAAAAAGATATTTATATAAACTACTTAATTTATTTAAATAATCTAACCACTTTTACTAGGTTTTAAAATATTCAGGAGCAAAAAGGAAGCCTCTAAAGCATTGTACACTTCAAAAATAAATAAAATTCTACCTGTTCACCACTTTAGAATCCACTGCTCTTGGTTTTAATACTCCAATGGGTGTCTAATTCATTCCTCTTTTATTATGGCAAATATGTCACCTTTATTTTTTGTCTCTCTTTAAACTTACCCCTCTCATTTGAGGGCTTTCCTTTTTTAACCTATGATTTTATTAACAACATATGATTAGAAAAATGGAGCACTCTCTTGATTCGTTTTTATTCTGTACAATCAGATTTTGCACAGATTTTTAAAATAAAAGATAAAATTCAAAACAACAAAAAAATAGGTATTTCTTTATGGTAACATTAAGTGTTTTTTTGTTTTGTTTTGTTTTTTGTTTTGTTTTTTTAATGTGTCTCTCCTAAAATAATATGGCATCCTTTTCCAAAATACTAAGCATAGTCAGAGGAATAACCCAGGGACTTACAGGATGGGAGGTATTTTCATTGGAATCTGCAAAGATAGGGTAGCTCAGCCTATTTTTGCTTTGTATTTATTTTTGCTATAATTTATTAAAGTAGCACATTCTAAGAGTCTAATATTAATAAATTAAAAAAACCAACAAAGAGTCTTGCCAGATGCTTAACTCTTGAGACCAAGGGTCAGGGAAGTCTTATATTCTTAGGTTAGCTCCTTTGCTTAAAGTAACATAGAGAAAATAGGCACAAAGCAGGGTCAACTCCACTCTAGGTAAATCATGATGAAGTAGATTATACAAGTTCTGAGGATAGCTGTAGACAAAATATACTCTCTTGTATATTCATTTTAGAAGTAGCACATGCAATTAGACAAATTTCATAAAATCTTCAATGTGAGTTTAATAGGCTCACATAAATGGTTGTCCTTCCCATAAAAGGCTGATGGAGTTAACAGGTTGTGACCTCAAGTCAAATAACTATATTAGTCTGAAAAGGCTAAGTTATTCTGTCATGATAAACAAAATCCCAAACCTTAGCTGCCTAAACCAAAAAAGCTTTGTTTCTTACTCATTCTATGTGTTATTCACTGTAAATTTTGATTGCAAGTTGACGGTGGCATTTTTCAGTGTTGCCATTATTCTTACCATGGGACCCAGGCTGTTGGAGGAACTGTAATCTGAAACATTTTCACTTAGTCTGATAAATAGTAAATAGCACCCCAGAGTATGTTACAGAACCAATTAAATTCTCAACTCAGAAGTGATACAGTTCAATTTCTCCTAGTAATTCATTGACTGGAGTGGTCACATGGTTTCCCCCAAAGTACAGAGGCAGAGGGAGTGAAATGCTACCAGGTGATAGGAAAATGTAAATATCTAGTAAACAATAGTATTCATTCCACAATAGGCCAAGGTCTTTGTGTACCTTATGGCCATTTATGTTGTACAATGTGTACAAATCCTTGGTTAATAGCACTTTTGGTGAGAAATTAAGTTCATCCTTTTTTTTTTTTTTTTTTTTTTGAGATGGAGTCTCGCTCTTGTCAGCAGGCTAGAGTGCAATGGCGCTATCTCAGCTCATGGCAATCTCTGCCTCCTGGGTTCAAGCAATTCTCCTGCTTTAGCCTCCCAAGTAGCTGTGATTATAGGCGCCCACCACCATGCCTGACTAATTTGGTATTTTATGTTGGCCAGGTTGGTCTCAAATGCCTGAACTTAGGTGACCATGAGCCTCAGCCTCCCAAAGTGCTGGGATCACAGGCGTGAGCCACCATGCCTGGCCTAGTTCATCTTTGTGTTTCTATAAAATAATTCTTAACAACAGTATCTCAAATATTGAAAAAAATACATTTGAGTCTTTTCAAAGACTCAAATTTTTCTGGCTTGGATAAAGTAATAAAAGTTGTAAGTTCACTTTTTTTCTTAGAAAGTCATTCTGTTCCCCCACAAAAATGAACTATGTCAATTGTTGACTTTAGACAGTGAGGTATTTGAAGAATTTCACCTTCAGACAGAGAGCAGGAACAATGTGAGCAATATCTGGATACAAGTTGACACTGCATTTGAAAAGAAATAAAGGAAGAAGAAAAAACATTTTAGATATTTTCTGTCTCCTTCTCTATTGGCATTTCTCGCTCCTTGAAAAAGAAAAGACTGAGCTTTGCAAAGAGGTGAGAAATGCTTGATTTTAATTTTGATGGGATCACATAGAAATTAAATGAAAAGAGAATTACTTTTGTAATGTAAAGTGATTATGTTCTAGCAGGATCCAACCAATTACATGTCCTTAGGTAATTATTTATCCTTCCAGAGCAGAGGTTGGCAAATTATGTCCTGTGAGTCAAATTCTGCTTGTTTTTGAATGGTTCTCAAACTAAGATGGATTTTACGTTTAATAATAATAATTTTAAAACTCAAAGGAGTAATAATATTTCATGATCCATTCAAAACATATGAAATTTAAACCTCAGTGAAACACAGTCATTCACATTCATTTACATATTGTTTATGTCTGTTTTCATGCTGCAATGACAGAGCTGAATAGTTGCCACAGAGGCTATGTAATTGTAAACTCTAAAATATTTACTATCTGGCCCATAACAGAGTTTTCCATCTCCTGTTTTAGAGTTTACTTTACTTATCTGTGCAATAAGAATGACTCTTATTTCATAATGTTGCAATACTTTGGAAAATTGATTTTTTTTTCTTATTTCATTTTATGATTTATTCTGGCTCTAAACAAAATTATGATTCAGTCACAAATCATGGATGATTTTTCCTCTGTTTATAAGAATTGAATATCCATTGTGCTTTTTAAGTTTATGATTTAGACATTTAGGCCAAAAAGAGCACCCTATTCCCCACATACTTTTATGTAACTTTGCTCTGTTTCCCACTTGGGAGACACTACTGCTCCTCTTGCTATAACTAAAGTGCATAGGGGGAAAAAAAGAATGAAGATATCCAAGTCTTGTGATTCAAGATGATAGTTGTCTTGCCTGTTTTAATTAAAATTCCTTATTCCTTCCATATGAAGTACCACACCTCATATGGTACATACAGTTGTATCGTAGTTTACATTTCTTGGAGGTAAAGAGAGAGGGAAGAATACAAAATCTTACACCTTCTTAGAGTAAAATAATGTAAAAGAATAGGTGTAACAAATCCATAAGTGGGTCATTGTTTGGATTAAGTGTGGTAATAGAGAGGCCCCCATACTCAGGGTTGTACTTGAGCCACAGGTAGTGTGTAATACTAAAGGGTCTTACTGCTAGGTGAAGTGATTAAATCTAATTTCCCAAAATGACAACCATGAAAACATATTAATCCAGATTTTCAAAAAGACAAGAGAATAAATTAAAAATAATGAGAAATTACACATTTTTGGAAAGAAAATTGGCAAAAAAAAGTAGTTAATAACCTGGAAGCACAGAGAAAATTAAAACTAACATCTGTAAACTTTCATACCAACAAGATATAAACAAAATTTCCTTTTGAACCCTGAAAATTCTTAGGAATTAGTGGCACAAGCTACCATATATGGCTAAAGTAAGATATATTTCTCTGCATTTGTAATTCCTTTGTACAAAATGCCTTTTCCACAGCAATTCCCATGGTTTCCTTCCTTAATATTTTTCAGGAATTTATCCAATTATTATGGAGAGGGAAACAAAATATACAATCACTTCAATGTATCATCCATAATGTCTTATAGCCAATAAAAATTTCTAGACATTCAATAGAACAAGAAAATATAATTCATAATAAAAAAACAGTAAGATGATCAGAATTGGAACTAGCAGACAAAGACAAAGCAACTATAATAAATATTAGAAGAAGAAAAGAAGAGATATTTATAGTAAGTATATGGATGTAACTATTAGTAGAGAAATTAAAATTATAAAAAAGAACCAGACAAAATATAACATTAATTATATGGGTTTAATGATTAGTTGGAGACAGCAAAACAGGGAAGTCAGTGTATGTGAAATTATATCAATAGAAATTATCAGATCTGAAGAACTAAAGTGTTATATAGAGAGAAAACTGAAATAAACAAAGAGTTCAGTGACCTCTGAAAAAATATTGTTCAGTATAATATGCATTTAATTAGAGTCCCAGGAGGATATGAGAGGACATTAATAATATTTAAAAATAAAATTCCTGAAAACTTACAAAGCTACCCTGTATCAACTTTTGATTGAGCAACCTCAGCAACAATTAAGCATCTTAAACAGAGAAACAATGTCTAGACGCATTGTATCTAAACTGCTGAAAAACAAATAAAATAAGCAAATTATTGAAAGTGACCAGAAAGAAATGCTACCTTACATACAAAGAAATAACTGTACAAAAGATAAGAGACTTGTAGTAAATAATAGCATCATGTCAATATTGTATTACTAATTGAATAACTATATTGTGGTATATTAGAAAATGACTTTGTTCTTAGGAAACACATACTGAAGCACATAAACAATATAATGTCTGTAATTTTTAAATGTTAAAAGTTGATGTAGGCATACATGCATGGGAATACAGTTCTTTTTACTATTATTGCAACTTCGTTATAATATGAAATTTGTAAAAAATAAAAAACATCAAAAATATAAATGTATACATGTGTATAAAATAAAAAGTAAATTTAAAAATTTAATGTGTAATGGTAGAAACTATGTAAACTTTAGCAGAGTAGGCAGCTTCTTCTGGGCTTAATTGTTGACATAGAGAAATATGTGTTCATGATAGTTAGATCTTTTGATTTTTGTATAAAGAAACCTGAAATTTATAATTTTGTGTGAAATTTCATAATTTTATATTTCAGTACAGAGTAAAAAAGTGTACACTGAATACCTGATGCCATGATTGAATGTTCATTAAAATAAACACTTCAATTTGGAAACTTTTTATATTAACATACATCAGTAATTCTTGAATAACAAATGATAATTCTGATATTATTGTTTTGCTTGCATCTGTAAATGTAGTTCACATGTTCAATATTGTCTGTGTATAAGAGGGAAGCTAGTAAAAATCATGTCTAAGATTTTCTAAATTCTGTATTAACTTTATATATTTTGTATATCAATATCAACATTTTACTTCATAAACATTATGAATTTGGAATCTAAGTTATCTAATCCCATATTTCTTCCATTCTTTTCTTCATTTTAAGAACAGTGAAGGTAGCAAGTATTAGAATGAGGAGGAAGATGCTAGGGAGTATATCTAGGATTTTGAAGACAGTACCACACAGGCCACAGAAACTAAAGACTGGAACTAAATCATAATAATTTCAGAGACGAAAGAGTCACATGGAGACAAAACCAGTGTTATACATTGTTTTATAGAGTCTGGCTTATGGCCCAGAAAATAAGGCAACATACAAATAGGGTAAGAAGAAGTCAGTGTGTGCTACTGTGGTCATAGTGGTGAGTTAAGTGGATAATCAGGTATTGAAGAAACAGGAAAATTCTGGTCAATTATGGAAATACCTGTTAGTGTGTCCATGCCTTTCTTTAAAAAACTGACATGAAATGTGGTATATGGATGAGTCAGCCTGACTTAGAAAGCCACAGGTAAAACAGATACTCACACTACAGATAACACAGCCCGTAAAGTAAGTCATATCCATTTACCCATATTAAACTTCAGAAGTTCATCTCATAGCTGTAATGTGATTGATGAATTCCCATTGTACTGTTATATGTAGGGCAGGTGCTGGCTCTATGTAAGCTGTGAGAGCTGTGTCTTGTTCTATCATCTTAATAGCCTGATTGATGGTATGACTGTCAACATTATGATGCTGTTTTGTGAACCTTGAGCCTATATTATATCAAACTCAAAATAACTGTATCAGTCTTAAAATACTGTAAAGTATGTAGCATCTGTCTTGTCTTTCTTATTAAAATCTCTCTCAGGTCTTTACCTGCCCTAAGTCTATACTCAGAACCGCTAAGGCTGTTACTTCTTGGAACACACAAAGGGTTTGTTTACATTACTAAATATTGTCCACCTTCAAAAATTGTCTATTCTGCCTTCGCCATTCCACTATATTATCAAAGTGTTTCTCTTTACTACAAATTTAAATATATTAGTGTGATTAAGGGTTAAAGTGATTTATCTCTATAGTTAACAACCATTCCTCTACTTACCAAATGGTTTAAACATACCAAACTATTGCTTAACAGTCGTGTATTGCTTAACAACTAAATATGTTCTGAGAAATGCAATGTTAAGTGATTTCAGCATCCTGAAAGCATTATAGAGTGTAATGTGCTTATACAAATCTAGACGTATAGCCTACTACACACTTAGGCTACGTGGTATGGCCTATTGTTCCCAGGCTACAAACCTGTACAGCATGTCACTGTGCTGAATATTGTAGCAATAGTAAGTAACACAATGGTAACTATTTGTGGAGCTAAACATATCTACACACAGAAAAAGTACAGGAAAAATACAGTATAAAATTTTAAAAAAAGTTATACCTATATAGGGCACTTACCATGAATGGAGCTTACAAAACTGAAAGTTGCTCTGGGTGAATCAGTGTGTGAGTAGTGAGTGAATGTGAAGGCCTAGGACATTACCATGCTCTACTGTAGACTTAGGATACATTAATTTATTTAAAAATATTTTTTCCTGAAAATAAATGAACATTAGCTTCCTTTAACTTTTTACTTAATAAACTTTTCATAAACTTTAAATCATGCTACTATAAAGACACATGCACATGTATCTTTATTGCAGCACTGTTTACAATAGCAAAGACTTGGAACCAACCCAAATGCCCATCAAAGATAGACTGGATGAAGAAAACGTGGCACATATATACCATGGTATACTACATAGCCATAAAAACGAATGAGTTCATGTCCTTTTCAGGGACATAGATGAAGCTGGAAACCATCATTCTCAGCAAATTAACACAGGAACAGAAAACCAAACACTGCATGTTCTCACTTATAAGTGGGAGATGAACAATGAGAATACGTGGACACAAGGAGGGGAATATCATACACTAGAGCCAATCGAGGAGTAGGGGGCCAGGAGAGGGACAGTATTAGGAATACCTAATGTATGTGGGGCTAAAAACCTAGATGATGAGTTGATGGATGCAGCAAACCACCCTGGCACATGTGTACCAATATAACAAACCTGCACGTTCTGCACATGTATACCAGAACTGAAATTATACTAATAAAACATGGTTTCAATTTTTGGACTCTTGTAACAACATTTAGCATAAAACACACACACATTTTCCTTTTTTCCTTTTTGAGACAGAGTCTCACTCCTTTACCCAGGCTACAGCGCAGTAGCACTATCACGGCTCACTGAAGCCTCAACTTGCTGGAGGCTCAGGTGATTCTCCCACCTCAGCCTCATGAGTAGCTTGGACTAAAGGTGTGCACCACCTCACCAGGCTGATTTTTTTGTATTTTTGTATAGATGGGGTTTTGTCATGTTGCCCAGGCTGGTCCTGAACTTCTGGGCTCAAGCTGTCTGCCTACCTCATCCTCCCGAAGTGCTAGGATTAGAGGTGTGAGCCACTGCATTTGGCCTAAGATTTTTCTTCATATCCATAATCAGTATGCTGCTTTCTATTTTTAATTTTATTAATTTTTACTTTTTTTAAAAAATTTAAACTTTCTTGTTAAAACTCAGACAGAAGCACATACCTCAGCCTATGCCTACATAGGGTCAAGTCATCAATACCACTTTTCCATCTCCACATCTTGTCTCACTGGAAGGTCTTCAGGGACAATAAAATGCATGGAGCAGATAGGAATGCCTTTTTCTGGACCTGCTCCAGACTGTTTTACAGCTAACTTTTATTTTAGTAAGTAGGAATGTACTTTAAAATAACAATAAAAATGTAGTATAGTAAATACATAAGCCAGTAGCATAGTCATTTATTAAAAATTATTATCCACTGTATATAATTGTGTTATATTTTTACACAATTGGAAGTGCAGTGTGTTTACATCAGCATCATTGCAAACATGTGTAACACGTTATGCTATAATGTTAAGATGGCTGTGACATCACTAAGAGATTGGAGTTTTTTAGCACCTTTATAATAGCATGAGACCACCATCTTACGTACAGTTTGTCCTTGACTGAAATGTTATGTGGCATATGTCTGTGTATATCAATATATTTATGTATGTATATTTGTCTGTGTGTGTATATATATACATATATATGTAAAATAAAATCTGTGTGTATGATCCTCTGCAGTAATATGGAACTTCCATTCAAAGTCTCTGAGACTTTTTAAAATCTAAGGTTTTTTTCTATTGCTACCTTTTAATTTTATTTTTTGTTTATTTTGAGACTGAGTCTTTCTCTGTTGCTCAGGCTGAAGTGCAATGGCACAATCATGGCTCACTGAAGGCTTGAAGCCTTGACTCCCTGGGCTCAAGCCATCCTCCCACCTCAGCCTCCTGAGTAGCTGAAACTACAGATGTGTGCCACCATGCCTAGCTAATTATTTCATTCATCATAGAGATGAGATCTCATTGTTTTGCCTAGGTAACTCCTGAGTTCAAGTGATCCTTCTACCTTGGGCTCCAAAAGTGCTGGGATTGCATTCATGAGCTACCTCACCCAGCTGAAATATAGGAGATACATATATATATATATATATATATATATATATATATATATATATATAT